>NC_092874.1:447881097-448076097 GCF_028372415.1 Notamacropus eugenii | reverse complement strand
TGTATATGAAATATGTAATATATATTCAAGATAAACAACCTTGTTTGTGATTCACTAAAAGGAAATGGAGAAAAGAAAATATTCTTATGTGGAAATATGATTTTAGGAATGGAAAGGTCCTTACAAATTAACACGTCTCCAGCTCTAATTTAATAAAGCAACTTCAGCCACTGGTAGAGTCCAGATGAATATTTCAGATAAGAAATACAATACCTACATTCCAAATGGGTGTAGATATAATTTCATTAAAATTTTGCAGATGGTCATGGGGATTATAAATGAGATGAGATTTTAAACATGTGAGTGATAGGCATTCAAATATGTTTTACAACTAATTTCTACTCCCCAATCTATTTATTCATATAAAACTTAATACAAAGTCACTTTGTAGCAGTAGTCTTAAAAAGTAATGTGCTTATTATTATTCTTAGAAATTATATTTGATAGATATTAAATTAAATCACTTTAATTCAGCATTAGGTTAAATCCTTTTGTAAATAAAAGAATTAATTTTTATTGTGATAATCATCTGTAATTATCTTTATTTTAAATTGGATTTTGTATAGTGCATTTTCTGAAAGTGCCATGTATATATTTTAGGTACCTAAGTATACAAATCCATAAAGGGGCATTGCTTCGTTAAAAGAAACTAGTTAATTATCAGTATAATAAATCAAAGCATAGAGTTGTACTATTAAGTCACATTGTTAAAAGGGGAAGGCTTAAAAATAATCTAGATTGAAACAATATTTGCCTATTGTTCAGCATGCATAAAGATATGATTAACCACATGGCTCATCCCTCGTTTTTTTAATCCCTCATTCTTCCCACTCTTGGTTTCCTTCTTTCCATAGGTGCCACATTTTTATTTCCTCCTGGTTAATTTACTAGCTGATTACACAGCAGATTACTTGTTTTTTATTACATGATTGACTCTGGATCCATCCTCTCAGGGCCAGGTCTGTTACATATTCCCAAAGGTTTTTGGTACCCTAAAGAAGTGGGGAGTTTCTTTTAACTGATATCAACCCTCCTCCTCCCCCAGAATGTGTTCTCTCCAACTTGAGGAACCTAGTGGCTCGCATCTCTGTTCCATTTAGTCACAACATTTCATTAGCTTTTTACAAAGGGATGCTTCCTTCAAAGACTTAGGAAGAACAAACTTAGAAACATTTCTCCACAACTCAGGGCATAGTCTTAGAGAACGTATATTTGTGCTTTGGAATTTGACTCACAGCTTAATCCAATTCCTATATAACATTACTGGGGCAGCTGGGTGGTGCAGTGGATAGAGTACCAGTGCAAGGTTCAGGAGGACCTGAGTTCAAATCTCACCTCAGACACTTCACACTCACTTTCTGTGTAACCTTGGGCAAGTCACAATCCCAATTGCCTCATCCTGGGTCATCTCCAGTCATCCTGATGAATATCTGGTTACTGGATTCAGATGGCTCTGGAGGAGAAGTGAGGCTGGTGACGTGCACAGCCCTCTCTCACTCAAAACAAAGTCAAGTGCAAGTCATGTCATTATTTCTCTGATGGCATGGTCTTCTTCAGCAATGAAAGACAAATGCTCACACACACGCACACACACACACACAGCATTATTACTTTCCTAATTCCAAGCTCAAATCTGGCAGGTCTTCAGTGGAAACCCTTGCTCTTCATGTTCTCATGCTGGTTTTGCTGTAACATCTGGACTCATAGATCTTCATTAATCATATTCTTAGGCTAGGTTGAAGATTCCATGCTCTGTACCTTGAAAGAAAAATAATCAAGAAAAAGTCAAAGAACTGTTAACTAGGATATATATGTCCTTAGGGTGGTGATGGGATTGGATGATCCCTCATCAGTGAAAGAATCACTGTCATCCTAAAACACAAAGGAAACGAAAAGCCCCAGCTAGTGCTCCATTAGGACATTTTACAGATTCACACAATTAGTTGTTTTGTCAATAACCATTTATTAATCACTTGCAATGTGCCAGTTACTGTAACCAATTGAAAAAACATAGTTCCCATTAATGTTATGCCAAGGTAAAATGTCTACATATATCCTATTTCTCTATGATTCTTTCAGAAGCTGGTCTCTGTTATCTTCCTCATGGATGATCTCATTTTACCAAACTGATTGTATTTGCATGTGCACCAGACCCCCATTGTATACCGAAAGTCAGCAATGTTGGAGAAGCAAGAGGTGAGAAGAAAGGAAAGGAAGGCAGACAGATAGTAAAATGGAGTGGAGATGCTATGATAGAAAGTGGAGTGAGGAATACAGACACATGGAAAAGGAGGCTGCACATTTCTTTTCAGAAGAAAAAAGGAAAGTTAAGACTACTTTATTTTGTTGGCCCCTGCTGTTTATCCCTCCCTATGAGACATGGTTACTTAAAGGATGATGGAAGGCAATAAAAAGACTAATCCCTTTAAGCTCTCACCTCTTACAGGAGTATCACTGCTCCCTAAGGTAGACTTTTGTGTCCTAACTGTGATGACCTTCAAATACTGAGCATCAGCTGTGATTTTCCTAGCCTAGGACAAAACATTATTTTAAGGGGCTTGGCAGAAAAAGTTTGACAATTAAACAAACATTAATTCCATGACTTGCAGTGTCTCTTCTAAGTCTTTTCTACTTCCCTACTTTGCAGGTTTAATGCAAATTTCATTTATTCATGCACAAATTTATACAATAGACATTCAGTAATTGCCTATTATGTGTCAGTCATGGTGTTAAGTGCTGAAGTTACAAAGATGAAAAAAATATCTTTCCCTAGTGACAAATTGCTTGCATTTGACTTGGAGGATGCATCATGCATACAGAGAAATAGATGCAAGCTATGTTAAAATGAAATGCAAAGTAATTTCAGTTATAAAAGAGAGCACTAATGACTGAGAGGATTGGTCAGTAACTCTAAAAGCATGTATTAAGTGCATACTGTGTGTTAAGCACTGGGCCTAATAGGAAAGGCAAAATAAACAAAACAAAACCAAGCTTTTCCTTCAAGGAGCTTATATTATGATAAAGAAATAGGTAAATAAGTAGCTATTTACAAGATATTTACAGAATAGATGGAAAAGTCTAAATGAGGAAGGTTAGTAGTTAAGGAGGTGGAAGACTAGGAAATGCAAAGACTCATATAGAAATTGACAAGAACTGTGCATTAGAGAACTAAGTATGTCACTTGATGTAGAATTAAAAAAATGACTCCAATTTGCTACAATTTCTCCTATCTGTGAGAATGCACTTTAAATACAAATAATTATAAGAAAATATTATAGTTTTGCATTGAAAGAAAAATATCATCCTGTTCTCTCCATTTTATTTTCTTTAAGTAGCACCATGGATGAAGCTCTAGACTTGGAGTCAGCAGGGTGACACTGGGCACAATTATTGCTTACCTCAGTTACTTCAACTGTAAAATAAGGATCATAAAAACACCCACCAAACATTGTGAAGATCAAATGACATAATATTTTTAAAGCACTCGTCATAGTGCATGGTATGTAGTAGGTACCTGATAAATGCTTAATTCCTTCATCTCTTTTGGATTAAAACATGCCCTGTGAAAAATGACACAGACTGATCCTTTAAGGTGTTCTTAAATTATAGTCTTTCTATCAAGAATGCTGGGAATTAAAAAAAAAAATCAAGGTTAAAAGGAAGATTAGAGGCTTGAGAACAGCATATGCATGGGTCCAGAGGTGGGAAATGTAATTCTCTATGAGAAACAGCAAGCATGCCTATTTGGCCAGAACATGAAAGTGAGAGAGGGAATAACACAAAATCAACCTGGAAAGCTAGGTTGGAAAAAGACTGTGAAGGGCTTTAAATGCCGAACAGAGAGGTGTTTCCATTTTATTCTAGAGATGTTGACCCTGATATCTGTTTTTTTAAAATAAGTTTATTGATTCTTTTTCATTTTATCTGATTCCCAAGGACTTTGGCTATAGGAAAAGTGAGCTCTTGATTACGCATGTGTGAATTATCCCCCCTCTCCTGATTCACCACTCACTCTCAATCTATTGTTTTATTACCCAGAATGCAGTTTTAAGGATACATCAACTAATTTTTGACTCTAGCCTGAGCAAAATAGAATTAAGGAAGTGATTCTACTTTCCTAAACATTATAGCATGCATTCTGAAGCCAAATAGAGATGACTTCTGAATTATCAGCTATTTTGAACTCTCTGTGCTACTTAACACTCTCCATTAACTAGTATAATTGAGAATTGACTCTGCTGATTGAAATCTCACAAATGTAGGATGGATATAGATACAATATTAATTAAGACACAGAATGCAGATGGAATTGTTGATAGAAAATTTGGTAACAAGTAAAGAAATCAATTCCTATGCAGGTTTTTTTTTTTTGAGGAATGAAGATTTAAAGTGAGCGATGAGTTCTGACATCATTCAATCTCTCTGAGCCTTAACAGTGGGATTTAAAAAAAAAATAAAATAAAAAAGTCTTAGTGAAAGTTAACTTTCCTTCACTTTTGAAGATGTGCAATAGTTTTTTTCCATTGTGAAAGAATTCTTCAAAATATACAATATTTTTCATGGTTGGTATTTTAAAATAAGCTGTGGGCTTATACTGACTCATGGGACAATCTTTTCTCATCCTGTTGCCTTTTATTTAAAACAACACAAGAGATTTTCAGGATGAATCTTGTTTTTTGTTGAATCTTGTTTTCTTAGGCCCAAATCCCCCATTTAATCAATTTCACAGTAGCATCTATGGACTGTTGAGAAATATTTGTTCTTTTTTCTTTTTTCCCCTACCCTGCTTCAGTAATGGATTTGAGAACCTTATTAAACAAGGTTTTATCCATTTTAGTCTGTTTTATCCTACTAAATTACCCATGGTGCCTTTTTGATATGGAATTTGCCTAGGTGCTTTTATAGCTTGGATGCCAGTGTCACGATTAAGATCATATAAAGATGTGACAAGCCTTTTGATTGGTGTTCTATGGAAGGAAATCTCCCATCTAGAAAAGAGACGCAATTAAGATTAGTTTTAGTCTTTGCCAAGAGACAGCAAAGAAATCTTGAATAAGAAAGAAAAAACAGTGAGCTGTGTTCTTATTTTTGAGATGTTTTTAGCGAGATGGAGAGCAGGGAGCTTTAAAGATGAGACAACTGATAAGAAGGGCACCTGCTTTAATTATTTCTCAAAAACACAGATGCATTTGTTGAGATCTCTGCTCTATCATCTAGTCATATACATAACCACTGATATGTGTGTTAAAGGACTACATAGGTAAGGTATGAAGTTTTTGCCACTTAAAATAGATGTGTGTGTATTTATGTACACACACAAATATGTATGTATGTATAGGTATATATGCATGTGCATGCATGTTTATACACATATATTCTCACATACATATGAATGTATGTATGTATGCATGCATGTATGTATGTAGGTGGAAAGATGGAGTCACCAAGGAATTTCCTGATGGATTTGATTATGTGAAATGACTGCTGAACATTTATTTCAGACTTTTGAAAGCATCTCCCTGGGTAAAATGTGGACATGTCCACAGGCCCCTTGTAAAAACTCATCTTATTATCCTTTGACCTAGTAATACCACTTTTAGATCTGTATCCCAAAGAGATCATACATATGGAAAAAGGACCTACATGTACAAAAATATTTATAACAGCTCTTTTTGTGGTGGCAAAGGATTGGAAATTGAGGAGATTCTCATCAGTTGGGGAATGGCTGAACAAGCTGGAGTAAATGATTTAATGGAATACTATTTTGTTATAAGAAATGATGAGAGGGCCGACTTCAGAAAAATCTGGGAAGACTTATATGAACTGATACTGAGTGAAGTGAGCAGAACCAGGAGAATATTGTACACATTAACAGTCCCATTGTGCGAGGACTAACTTTAATAGACATCTCTTAGCAATGCAAGTCTCTAAGACAACTCCAAAAGACTCATGATGAAAAATGCTGTCCACATTCAGAAAAAGAACTCTGGAGCCTGAATGCAAATTGAAGCAGGTTATTTGCTCTCTCTCTCTCTCTCTCTCTCTCTCTCCCTCTCTCATTTCTTCTTTCTTGTGGTTTCTCCCATTGATTCTAATTCTTATGTACATATAACACACCATCTGAGGATGGTGGGAGAGGAGAAAAGGGGAGAAAATTTGAAACTCACAATCTTGTGGAAGTGAATGTTGAAAACTAAAAATAAATAAATTAATAAATATTAAAAAATAATAAAAATAAAGAGAAATAAACTCATGATTGACTCTCAGTGACTGGGTTCCCAAGACTAAGTAGTTGGCTCAGATTCTTGGGGTCCTATGCTTTTGGGGGAGGATTAATCTCTACTTTTCTGCTTAATACAAGTAAAACTATATACCTAATCGGTCCTATCAGTGCCATCAGTCCCATGGCCTTTCATATATTCTGGAAAGATTCTGAGAACTGAGAATATAACAGTTGGAAGACTGACTGTGTGGCAAGAGTATCTAAAGACATTGCAATGTCAGACTGAATGAAATAATGAGGGTCTAGACAGTGCCATTCATGGACCCCAACCCTAGCAAGCACGTATTTTCCTTTGGATGTAATGTTATTGAGGCTATCACAGTCAGAGAAATCTCCCATTTCTGGATGAAAAGCTAAATTTGAAGATCATGCTACTTTGGAAATGCTCTTTGTAACTTGAGCAATAGACATCCAGAATGATATTGTCCATGGATATTTTTGGGGTAGCATCAGAGATGAGTTTGGCTGCCTCTGCCATATGCCTAGAATATGTGTCTCTGCTAAAAGAATGCTATTCATGACTATATGGACGGGAAGGGTCTTCCCCTCCCCTCTTGCCCTATCATGATGGAGAAGAGGAAAAGAAGAACCAAGAAATTTTGTCAGCTCCCGTATAGTGGTTAGCACCTCCTACAAAAGTCTTATATCCTGTGAGTCTAAGAAAAACAGTTTTACTTGGAGGTAGCTGGAATTAATGAAAACCCTCTCCTAAGACGTGCCAAGGGGCAACTCCAAACTAGCCAATTAATCCTAAGGGCTGTTCCCAGTCACAGACACATCATCAGAAGTTGCCTTTTGTCTTATCAAGATGATATCGATGGACATATACACATACTTCATAGGGAAATTATATATATATATTTAAACCCTGAAGTAAAGATCACTACACTATATACTTATTCAGTTAGGCAGTTACCTACTTTGGCCAAGCCCTCTACAGGGATGAAGTTAAAATGCACCACGCACCACTACATAATTGCGTAAATATTATAAAGTGAGCAAAAACATATTGTCTGACCCTGTAGACATTAAAGATTCTAACTCATATAATCAGTTTAATAAATTAATTTTTGTATTTAGCTTGATTCTCTCCTATTTTCCACAAACAGCTGCACAGATTCCATGACAATCTTCCTATAAGCCAATCAATTTTTTTTCACAAGAATTTATTACTGCAAATGTACCTATGATAAAACGTTTTGTATACCAAATAAAAAAAAAAACAAAAAAACAAATGTTGGCTCTTATAGAGCACAAATTCATTCTATAAAGCAATTGAACTAAAAAAGGGGTTGTGGTAGAATTAGTTCACTTGCCTCTTTTCAAAGTCACAGAGCATAGAAATGGCATGGATTTCATTGTTATAGTAAACTCCCAGATGAGGAAACAGTTTTTAGCATTGCAGGTTGGTAACTTCTTTGCAACTCATAGTTTAGAGGGTCACTAAAGGGATATCGGCCTCATTAAGGGTCAAATAACCAGTTGGTGTCAGAGGTGGGATTTATCTCTTCCTGATGCCAATGCCAGCTCTCTATCTATTATATCATGCTGCCATTCTGAGAAGCTAATCTCTAGCAACTAGATTATCAGTCACATGATCAGGTCTACTCTCCAGGAATTAAGAAGGTAGACCATTAAGGGATTTCTACCCAGTAATGAGCATCATTTCTAATGTCCTCATACAGAAATCATACAACTTAAAATATTTAAATATATAAAAGACCGAAGATTTGTATTTTTTCTGTGTATGAGTAAGAAGAAAATGAACAATTTCCCAGGTAGTGGATAAGATTCAATGTAAAAAAAATTTGAAGGAAATTTAAGGCAATACAATGAGCATTTATAAAGCACAATAAAGATATTGCAAAGATATAAAGGCACTAAGAATATGAAAAAATATTCGTAAGATAAAATGACAAATTAAGGAAAACTCACTTTTTCAGCCTTTCCAAATCCCATTAGTTCCCATTTTTTTGATCCCAGACAATAACCCTAGACTTGTCTAATTTGCAGCAATATTCTAAAATTGTTCTATTATAATTATTCTATTCTGAAATTAGTTATATTTTTCCCCACCACATCAAGAAACTTCTATTCTTTTAGTTCAACTGACCTCAGTTAGGTACAAGAAAGAAAGCACAGATGGATGAAAGTATGAATGATAGACAAAAAAAATCATTAAATGTTTACTATGTTCTAAGCACTGGGTCAAGCATTAGGATATAAACAGAAAAAAGGGAAACAGTTCATACTCTCAAGAAGCTCATGATTTATTTAGGGCAGATAACATACAAAAAGAATTCAATTTCAGGGTGATTGGGAAGTCCGTGTAGTTCTCAGGGTATAGTCTTAAGGTGGATGACAAGCTTCACATTTCCTAAGTGGAATCAGCAAATCAAATGAAAAATCTCAGTCTTCTGGAGAGTTCAGTGTCATAGAATAAGATGTTTTGATTGTCTGCTCTTTCAGCATAAGGAAGAGTTAGTAACTTCCCTCTCCAGGCAAGAGAAAGAGCAAAGGGAAGGCAAGAAAAGGGGGAACTCCTGTACATGGTAGGGTTGCAGTATGAATGTGGGTTAAAGGATGTGGTGAATGCAAGAAGATGTTATAGAGAAGAGGTCAAAAGAACAGCAAGTCGGGAACTGACCCCCTAGAATAAATCAATTGGATATTGAAAAAAAAACAAAAACAAAAACCTTTTGCTTTTTCAAGGTTATTGTGCAATTTGTAGAATTTTAGAGTGTATATCAAAATACTAATTTCACTCTGCATGATAGAGAAGTTGAAGCAGTGCAGTATGGCAGGATGACCTCAGAATCAGGAAGGCATCAGTTCAAATCTTGTCTCTGGCACCTCCTAGCTGTGTGACCCAAGAAGATTCACTTAACCCTTTACTTATCTATTAAGTCATAGATGAGTTGCACTGTTCTGCGAGGGGTTTGAAATCAGATAAATATCTGAGGACAATGAGTTGCAATACCCTTCAAATTACATCACATACAACACTCATCAGAGCACAATTATTATATTATGAGACTAGTCCTAAAAAGGAGACAAAAATAATGAGGGCAAAATACTAGGAATCTTCTGTTTTGGAGAGCTATTCAAAATAACAGATTGAAGAAAGAAATTCAAGTCAAAGACTCACTGATTTGAGAGAAAGGAAGCCAAAAGATAGCTTTGTGAATAAAGTATGGAAGTAAGACAAGAAACACAAGGACAATATAGGCAAATAATAAAAAGCAACAAATAAAAGGGTGATTAAGGACCCCACAAACATTTTATTAGGAAGCTAGTTATTGCTTTATTTTTCTTTTAAAAATTTAAAGCATTTACATTATTTTCCCTCTCAACTCCTACCACTTATAGGAGGGAAAAAAAAGTAACAATGGAAAGAAGGAAAAAAGGAAGGAAAGGAGGAATGAATACTAGTATCACATATACATATTCAGTCAAACAGTTCCCATATCCAAAAATTAATTTCTCATTTTGCATATTAATATTGATAATCCACTATAGGTAATGCTTGTGTACTAGAAATAGTTTCATCACCTCTAGTAGTTGTACACACACACACATATATGTAGTGTATGTATATATACCTATATCACGAACACACACATATATGTATGCATACATATATACACATATGTGTGTACACACAATAATATACATACAGACACATATACATGTATACACAAATATACATTGTATGTGTATGTGCATGTATGTACGTAAATGTGTGTATATGTATATCTATTGTTGTGTTCATCCTTCGTTGCCGAAGAAGACCATGTCATCAGAGAAATGATGACATGACTTGCACTTGACTTTGTTTTGAGTGAGGGAGGGCTGTGCAGGACACCAGTCTCACTTCTCCTCTAGAGCCATCTGAATCCAGTGACCAGATATTCATCAGGATGACTGGAGATGACCCAGGATGAGACAATTGGGGTTAAGTGATTTGCCCAAGGTCCCACAGCTCGTGAATGTCAAGTGTCTGAGGTGAGATTTGAACTCAGGTCCTCCTAACTCCTGCACTGGTGCTCTATCTACTGCACCACCTAGCTGTCCTTGTATATATCTATATACCTATATGAAATACATGCAATGGACAGTGTCAAGAAGTTGTCATACCTTGAAGTAAGATGTAAATGTAGACTATCATCATCATCATCCCCATCCCCATCCCATCTTCCTCCTCATTATTATTATTTCACATAGGGCAACTTTAGGCAAGTCACTTAACCCCAATTGCCTCATCCTGGGTCATCTCCAGTCATCCTGATGAATATCTGGTTACTGGATTCAGATGGCTCTGGAGAAGAAGTGAGGCTGGTGACCTGCACAGCCCTCCCTCACTCAAAACGAAATCAAGTGCAAGTCATGTCATTATTTTTCTGATGGCATGGTCTTCTTCAGCAACAAAGGATGAACACACATTATTTCATATAAATTCCTTTTATTCTAGGTTATAGAACAAGACCATTCTATATTCTTTCCTCTTGTACTTCTAAAATTCGTTGAGGATATTAATGTGAAATAGGCCTGGAAAAGCAAATTGTTGCCAGATTGAAAGGAGTTTTAAATGTGAGGCTGAAGGGTTTGCACTTAATCCTAGAGATCCACTAAAGAGTCACTGAAGTTTCTTGAGAAGTACAGTGATGTATCATGGTTAGATTGGGTTCTTTTCTGTTTTGTAGTACATAAAGATGGGATAAAGTAGAAGCGGGCAAACCATTTAAGAGCATGTTGCAATAATCTAGGTGATGAAGACCTGATTTTGGTGATAAGCATACAGATGCAAAGAAGAGATAAAATTATACTGGGGCAAAAATACAAAGGATGAATCAATAGTACTCATAAAGACCTTATACTCTAATGGAGGAGGTAAGTACATATGAAAATATATATTGATAAAATAAAAAATCAATTTAGGCAAAGAATATTTAATACCTGATAGTTTGGGAAAGAGAACTAGTGAACGGAGGAGTTATGAAAATTTTCATATAAAAAGTAGTGTGAGCTGTGTCTTGAAGAGACAAAAGGGTTTTGTGAGACAGAGGTCAGAAGAGAGTTCCTTCCATATATATTGGATGGTAAGTGCAAAGGCATAGTTACAAGACAAGATATGAAATGTCATTTGTGGGGAACAATGAGAAGGGCAGTTGGCCTATATCTCAGAGTGCAGGAGAGTTATTAATGTCTCAAGAGGGTGGAAAAAATAATTTGGGGTATAGAGTAGATGACTTTAAAAGCTAAACATAGGAAATAATGTTTGGTGATAGATGCAATATAAAGCCACTGGTTTTAACTGATCAGGAAGGTGACATGGTCTGACCTGTGCTTAAGGACAATCACGTTGATTCAAGTGTGCAGGATAGATTGGAGTGGAGAGAGTTGTGAAGCTGAGAGATCAATTAGTGGGGTTTATGACAATCTACGTGAGGAGTCATGAGCAGCATTGATTATTTTGGTTTTTATACATTTCACTTTTTCTTACAACTATAAAAAAGAAAGAAAAAGACAAGCAAAACAAGACCTTTGTAACAAGTATGCATAGTCAAGAAAAAACAAACGACTGTATTGGTCATGTTTAAATGTGCATGTCTCATTCTTCATGTTTAGTCCATCAGCTCTCTGAGAGGAGGTGCTTAATATTCTTCATAATCAATTCTCTAATCCTGGTTGAGTAATGAATTGATCTGATTTATTAATTCTTTCAAAGATGGTAATTTTAATAATTTTATTATTATAGAATAAATTGTTTTCTAGCTTGTTTGCTTTTTGGAGGTTTTTCTCATATATGTGTTATATTTATATGTGTGTGTAAGTATATGGAGAGAGAGAGAGAGAGAGAGAGATAAGGAGAGAGAGAAACAGAGAGAGAAGGAATCAGTAGAGAGGAAGAGGTTGACTATTTTAGAGAGAGGCAATGATTGAAGATTCATCTTACAGGAGAAGATAAGATCAATCCCATATGTAGAGAGACTGGTTTGGAAAAGATACAGACTACATCTTTGTCAGAGACTGGGGCAAAGGAAGGGAGAATGGGAGATTGTAAAACATCTTTGAGAGGAAGAGAAAGAGAGCTCAAATCAAACTGTCATTTTAAGCAGTTATGGCTTCAAGATTAGAACCTGGGTGATTGGAATGATGGTAGTATTAGAAACTGAAATTTGGAGAAGATATAAATTTAGAAGAATGGTTTGTTTTGATATTGAAATATTCACTTTTTAAAATAGCAATGTGAGCCCAAGTGGTGTCAGGTGTACCTGACACTGAGGAGAAAAATTCAGGCTGGTCATATAGATTTGAGCATTCTGTGTTTAAAGATGGTAATTGAATGTATGGAAGTCAAGCTCAGCAGGAAAAGAGTACAGAAAGAGAAAGAAGAGGGACAATGGCAGAGATTTTAAGTGCCACTTATACGGAGGGGGGCAGAGATGGAGGGAAGTATCCTAGAAGCCAAGGAAAACAAGGAAGAGAGGGTAGTCAACATCATCAAAAGTTTCTTAGAAGTTAAGTAATATGATGGCTGAGAAAAGGTCATCAGCTTTTATAATTTAGAGATTGTTGTTAACCTTGAAGAGAGCAGTTTCAGTTGTGTAGAGGGGTCATGTGCCTGACTGTAAGGGGTCAGTAATTGAGTGGGTGGTGAAGAAATTGAGGCAGCAGGATTATGTGGCACACTCCAGGATCTTGGCAGGAAAAGTTAGGTAAGGTATTGGATGATAGCTTTAGCAGATGGCAGGGTCAAATGAAGGTTTTTCAAGCGAGGGGAGGACTGTGCATATACATGCCATATCATCTTTATGACAATTTACCCTACTATCCACAGATGAATTTTGTGCTAATGATTATCTATATTCATCTACACAAATCTTTTTTATGCAAACTTAAGAGTCTACCCCTCGTTGTTCACAGACTATTTAACCTGTCCTACCTACTGTAAATGACTGAGGCTTAGGGGACTTGGAGGCTATCCAAAGCCAGTTTGAAACATACCCCATGGGTCATCAAAACTGCATATCAATGGGGAACCAATCAGCATCTGATTTCATGGAGTTTTACTAGTCTGAAGACAGGTCTGGCTTTTAACCTGAGACTCACATATATGCAGACCTTTCAAAAACCCAGAATGCTGAGTGATGGCTCAGTTTTCAATCCAATGGATCATAATTCCCATGATTTATCTGCCTCATTGAATATTCATTTAATTTTCTACCAGTTCTAGGTTCAACTTAAACCATACCCGAATCCATGCAATATTCACGTACTTTCACCAACTGTGGATAGACAAGAGTGGTTGGTAGAGACTGTAAAATTTAGGAAGTGATGGTACTGTCTCCAATACTTGGTAGAATGAGAGTCCAGTGGTTCAGAGGTAAAGAGTGGTAACAACTTGTGAACTCATCCATGATCTGTTCACCTCCGACACAACTGCCAATGCACTAATTTCTCAGTAACTTATTTAGTTACTATTGAACAAGTTTACTGGGTTCTTTTAGCACCCTTAAACTCTGAACTCTTTCCCTCACAAGGGTGATCAGTTGATCCTACCTCTGAAAAGCTGGAAGAGGATAGGACATCCATTTGCTATCTAGCTATGATCTCCTTTTGGGTGAGATTTATTTCAGATAGGGTCTGGTTAAGTTGATTTCCATTTTGTGGGTTTCTCTATTAGTAATCTCTTTTCTTTTTAGGGGTGTCCATTGTTAGAAGATTCTCAGAATGTTTTGTGTATAGGGGAATAGGTTGCTATTGTTCAGCTGTTTTTCAGTCATATCTAAATCTGTGACTCTATTGGTGGTTTTCTTGGCAAAGATATTGGAGTGGCTTGCCATTTACTTCTACAGCTTATTTTACAGATGATGAACTGGAGCACACAGATGTTAAATGACTTGCCCATGGTCACATAGCTAGTAAGTGTCTGAGACCAGGTTTGAACTCAAGGAGATGAGTCTTCCTGACTGTAGACTCAGGTACTCTGTCCATTACACCACCCAGCTGTTTGAGGAAGTAGGTTGTGACCAACAAACTCTGACTAGATTTTTCTATGATTCTGGATTGAAAACATAGGATGGGGGAAGCAATCTATCTATTGTCTTACATAAGTCTGTTCAAATCAATCCTTTCTTTTATAAACTTCCATGTCTCCCTATTGACTCTAAAATGTAATCTAAGCTCCCCTCTACAGAATTTAAAACTTTTTTTTTCACAGTTTCCTTCCAAACTATCTTTCTAGAGCGATTTCACATTAATCTCCCCCATACACTCTATATTCCAATAAGAGAGACCCATGTGCTATTCTTTATATTTGGTATAAGGCACTTTGGAATCACAGATTCAAGACCTGGAAGAGAGCTCAGAGGTCATCCACACCAAACAATACTTGAACAGAAACCTAATCTACAAAGTAATCTACAAGTGGCAAAATTATGAATCTGCTTGAAGACATCTCCCCACCTTATCACATCTCCAATGAAAACAAACCCTTTTCCTCCTGAAGTATCATACTACACTTTTAGGATAAGTCTTTAAGATGTTATTGTACAACTCATTTGCTATCTTTAATTTTCATTCTTCAGGAACATTTCATATTGCCTCAACTAGAGTGTAGGCTCCTCTAGGGCAACAAATTATAATTTCTTTGTGTTTTCATCAGTGCCTGTCAGAGTACCTTATATATAGTAAGCACTGTGCAATTATTTATTCAATAAACTAACTTAATTTGCACAACAATGTTTCATTTTCCACTAGATATGATTGCAAATTTAGGAAATAATTACAAGAACAGTAATTGGCAATTATCTAAATTTTAAGTTTTTAAACTACTTTATATGTCTGGCCTCATTTAATTGCCATGACACCTCTATGTGGTAGGAACTTAAAGGTACTGTGGTCTTCATTTTACAGATGAGGTTTAGAAATGTTACATATCTTACTAATGGTGAGATTGCTGGAAACTGCCTGCAACAGGCTTCAACTCCAGGTCTTCATCAATCCCAATTCAGCATTCTTTCTAGAGTACTACATTGTCTCCAGGCCCTATACTCCAATGGAGATGTGCTTGCATCAATTTGAATACTCCCTTCAATAAAGTTTATCAAAGCTTGTCAATACCTGCTTATGTTAAATAACTCTTATCAGTGCCATTCTATATGTTTGTCACAGGAGTGATAGACTTGACATTGAAAGAAAACCAATTGGATTTTCACATGACCAACCTATCTCCTTTTTCACCCATATACTTCCTTTCCATTTGTACTTTATACTGCTGCTGTTGTTGGTGTTGGAACTTGTAAACTGGGGCTATCCTGTAGCTGGACTTGGAACCTTGATCATTTTCATTTCATGACACCCCATCACTAAAACTATGGACGTAGGGTATGCCAGAACCAGACCTACCATAATACACTCAGGTTATTTTCCTGCCATCTCAATCATGTTCATATCTAATCCTCCCTTCCACTTTCTGTACTAGAAAAAAGAAATCAAATAATTTTTTTAAATCACTTCTAGAATGGTAGGGCAATCATTCTGTAAATTTGCATTTATTAAGAACTTATTATGTGGTAGGCACTGTGCTAAACTCTTAAAATACAAAAAAAGGCAAAAACGTTGTACCTGCCCTTAAGAAACTTACATTGTGGTGGGAGTGATAACAAGCAAAATTTTGTACAAACAAATGCTCTCTCTGTCTCTCTCTCTGTCTCTGTCTCTCTCTCTCTGTTTCTCTCTCTCTCTCTCTCTCTTTCTCTATCTCTCTGTATGTTTGTCTCTCTGTCTCTCCTCTCGTATGAATTATTTCTATACATATATGTATGTGTGTGTGCATATATACACACATAGATATACATACATACCCACATATATATGCACATGTGTGTATTTCTATATATGTATAGCTATTTGTGTAAAGTAATATCAGGAGGAAGGCACTAGCAGTGAGGGATAACTGGACAAATCCTCTTGTGGAAGATTGCATTTGAGTGGAGTCAAGGGAAATCTGGGGAGCCAGGTGTGGAGGTAGGGAGGGCAAGCATTCCAGGCATCAGAATCAGCCAATGAAAAGACACAGATCCAAGACACAAGGAATCTTGTTCAAAGAAAAGCAAGAAGGCCAATTACAATCAATTGTCCCCTTCTCCATAAACCCTCCCTCTAACTTCTCAGACCAAAACAACTTTGTCTAGTCATCACTCCCCTCTCTCTGATGTCTTTCCTATTAGAATATAAACTCCTTGAGAATAAATGGCTGTCTTATTTGTACTTGTGTTCCAAGTTCTCAGTACAGAATCTGGTTTATACTCACTTAAATGCTTTTTCATTCATTCATTCTTTCAGTATATTGCAGTCTGCTCATGCCCATCATGTGCTTCTGACTTTTCCATGGAGTCATTCTCTTATTAATCTGAGAGGAAGCCATATAACATTGCTGGAAGAATGTTGATCTTTGGAATCTGAGGCTACGTTTCAGGGATGGGCTTGGGGTCATCAAAATAACCTTACAATTCCTCAAAGGCAATTCTCCCTGTTTTCCCACTCCTATTTAATTCTGGGTCCAGCTAGTTATCCTTTTTGGAGGCAACCTGTCCAGCTTCTTTCTACTGATGTGCAGTCCTGTGGTTGTTCTATTTAGCTATATGTCATAGACTGAACAGTAGGTATATCTTATCTACACTTGATTTGTTTTAATGAAAAGTTTGAAATGCTCTTTTGAATGGTTATGGATCTCACTTGGAAGGTGCTACAGTATCTTAGAGCTTGATATAATTAGCATAGCATCATCTCCATATAGGGATACAGTCTTAAAAATGTTTTAAATTTTGTTTTTGAAATTTAAGAGAAGTGTATGAAAAAGCAATAAATATTATAGGAATAAATTTCTGAAGAATGTACACATTGTCAAAAATTAGGTGAGGGTATGGCAGATAGACCAATCTAGGTAGAAATAACAATAAAGAGGAAAATTTCATGGTTAAAATATGGCAGAGTCACAAAGATAAAGCCTGTGGGTGAAAGGAGCATGCTTTAGGTACATGAGAGGGTACAGCAGATAGAGTCCTAGGTCTTCACTAAGGAAGATCTGAAATTAATTCCAAACTCACTCCTTGTGATCTTAGAAAAGTCACTTAATCATTCTACTTCAATTTCCTCAAATGTAAAATGTGGATAAAAATAGCAGCTACTTCTCAAAGTGGTTGCAAAGATGAAATGAGATAGTATTTTCTGAAGCAGCACTGAGACTGGCACATAATCAGTGTTTAATAAGTGCCTTTTCCCCTTTAATTGTATTTTTAGACAATTCATTTGAATATCAACGTTTCGTTTCCTTGTGTTCACTTAGGACTTCATCCTAAAAGTAATTAGAATCATTGGTTCCTCTTCTGCATACAAGTATATTTCATTTCAAGTATATTTAACATTTGAAAATACAGATTATGAAACACATGGATTACTGATTATTTGCTTTATAGGATTCTTTTCTTTGTGATTCATCATTGGAGAGTCATTGAACTAAGAAGCTCCTAGACTGCACTGAAGACCTGATTCAATTTAAAGAAATGTGATTTATATGAAACTTTTCATTAACATACCTGAACTCCAATATAGTTATACAGGGAAATATTAAGAGAATTTGGTTCTATCCATTAATCTCATGCACATTCCTGTTTAATTTTTTCACCTACCCTCAAAGTTTACCAGTTGAAATTTAATAAAAGACTACAGAGAAAATTGGTTTGAGGAAAAATGTTCCTTTAAGGCCTTCTATGAAATATGAAATTATTTGTGTTTTTATATGAACATTTTATCACTTAGGAAATAGAGGAAAAGTGATGTTATGTCTTTTGCAGAGAACAAAATTTTTAGTAATTCAATTTTTTAAAGATACACAGTGCCTATTCTCTCTGCTATCCATCTTTTTTCTCATCTGCTTTTGTCCTTTTTATGTGTTGCAGCAGTTATCATGACCAAATAACACATCGATAGTAGATGAATGGATGTGAATGCACAAGTTGGCTTGATTTCAATGACTTCTCTTGAACTGGTTTTGTGGGAATTTATAGAGTAAAAACCAATCTATTTAATATAATTACAACTGAATAACTTTAGAATGTTATCTTATTCTGTTTTCAAGGTTTATGCTTGAATTTAGTGTTTAGATCTTACCTTTATGAATTCTTGCCTACTGATGCACTGCGTACACATAGGGTTACCCACAATAGAATCATATAACACCCTTCCCCTTCCCCAACAGGTGATTCCCTAGGAGACTATGTGCATGTCAACCTTCAGAAAGAGGTTTCTGTGAATATAGTATCATATTGTCTCCAAAGAATGATAGTTTTCTTTTCTCATTGCCTATTTTCCTTCATCTGATTTCTTTTTCTTGTCTTATTGTGATGATGGACATTAGCGTCCCCGTCACAGGTAATACTTGCTTTTGGTTTTAGATAGATATTACTTGTCATTTTAAGAAATGTTCTATTGATTCCTATGATTTCTACTGTGGGTTTTAAAAAATTAATTGTAATGGGTGTTGTATTTTGTCAAAGGTTTTTTCTGCTTCTATTAACATAATCATGTGATTTTTGTTGTTTTTATTATTGATGTGGTCAACTACACTTATAGTTTTCCTATATTGAACTTAATAGTGAGCTCTACATTTCTGGTATAAATTCCACCTAGTGAGAGTACATGATCTGAGTGATACACTATGGAAATTTCCTTGACAATATTTATTTAAAATTTTTAAACCAATATTCATTACAGAAATTATCTCTATATTTTATTTTCTCTGTATTTTCTCTCGGGGTGAGGTTAGTTATCAAAACCATATTAGTATAGATAGGACTCCTTATTTTCCTATGTTTTAACAAGTTTATATAGTATTGAGATTATTGTTCATTAAATGTTAGAAGAATTCACTTGTAAATTCGTTTGGTCATGGGTTCTTTTTCTTAGAGATCACGTGGATGGCTTGTTCAATTATTTTTCTAAAATAGGGTAATTTAAGTATTCTATTTCCTCTTCCATGAATCTGGGCATTTGTATTTTTGTAAACATTTATCCATTTCACTTAGATTGTCCATTTTCTTGGCATATAATTGCACAAAATAATTCTTATTAATTGTTTTAATTTTATCTTTGTTGGTAGTGCATTGACCCTTTTCATTTTTGATAGTCAATTTTGTTTTCTTCTTACTTTTAAAAAAATTGAAATAAAATATTTTATCAATTTTGTTTTATTATTTTCTCATAAATCCAGATCTTAGTTTTATTTATTAGTATAATGGTCATTTTACTTTTAATTTTATGAATATCTCTTTATTTTCTAGATTTCTGATTTGGTACCTGACTCAGTATTTTAAATTTGTCCTATTTTTTTTTTCATTGAATGCCAATTCATTGATCTGC
This sequence comes from Notamacropus eugenii, assembly GCF_028372415.1. Taxonomy (NCBI): domain Eukaryota; kingdom Metazoa; phylum Chordata; class Mammalia; order Diprotodontia; family Macropodidae; genus Notamacropus; species Notamacropus eugenii. Next base: position 448,056,389 of record NC_092874.1, on the reverse strand, counting down.
AATCTCTACCTTTTCTATGATTAGATATATACATTTTTTCCCTAAGTACTACTTTGGCTGCATCTACCAAATCTTTATATGCTGTTTCATTTTTGTTCATCACTTTAATGAAATCATAATTTATTTACTTACTTTTAGCTTTCAACATTCATTTCCACAAGATTTTGAATTCCAAATTTTCTCCCCATCTTTCACCTCCCCCCACCTTGAGATGGCATGCATTCTGATTATCCTTTTCCCCAGTCTGCCCTCACTTTTATCATCCTCTTCTTATCCCCTTCCCCTTTACTTTCTTGAAGAGCAAGGTAGATCTCTATACCCCATTGGCTGTATAGCTTATTTTTCAGTTGCATGTAAAAACAATTTTTAATCATTTGCTTTTATAACTTTGAGTTCCAAATCCTCTCCCTTCTTCCCTCCCCACTCATCCTCATTGAGAAGGCAAGCAATTCAGTATAGGTTATACATGTGTAGTTATACAAAACACCTCCATAACAGTCATGTTGTGAAAGAAAACTATATTTCCTTCCATCCTATCCTGCCCTCCCTTCCAATTATTTTATTTTCTCCTTTGACTCTGGGCCTTTTCTGAAGTGTTTGCTTCTGACTGCCTCCTCCCCCAATCTGAACTCTCCTCTATCATACCCACCCCTCTTATCTCCTTCCTCCCTACATTTCTGTCGGGTAAGATAGCCAACTGAGTGTGTATATAATTTCCTCTTTAAGCCAAATCCAGTGAGAGTAAGGTTCACCCATTCCTTCTCACCTTCCACTTCTTCCACTCCATTCTAAAGCCTTTTAGTTGTCTCTTTTACATGAGATAATTTGCCCCTTTCTCCTTCTCCCAATATATTCCTCTCTAATCCATTAATTTTACTTTTTAGATATCATCCCCTCATATTTCAAATCACCCTGTGCCTTCTGTCTAAATCTATCTACCTACCTACCTACCTACCTGTCTGTCTATCTATCTATCTATCTATCTATCTATCTATCTATCTATCTATCTATCTATCTATCTATCTATCTATCTATCTATCTATCTGTCTGTCTGTCTGTCTGTCTGTCTGTCTGTCTGTCTGTCTGTCTGTCTGTCTGTCTGTCTGTCTATCTATCTAACTATCTATCTATCTATCTATCTATCTATCTATCTATCTATCTATCTATCTATCTGTCATCTCCTCCAACTACCCCAATACTGAGAAAGGTCTCATGAGTTAAAACTATCAGCTTTCCATGTAGGAATGTAAACAGTTCAACTTTAATAAGCCTCTTATGATTTTTTTTCCTGTTTAACTTTTCATGCTTCTCTTGATTCTTGTATTTGAAAGTCAAATTTTCTGTTTAGTTTTGATATTTTCAGCAATAATACTTGAAAGTCCTCTATTTTGATGGAGTCAGGATGGCAGAGAATAAGCAGGAACTTGTCAGAGCTCCCCCACAAAACTCCTCAAAAAACATAAAAATGACTGTGGCAGAAGCCACAAAATGACAGACTGAAGCAAATTTCCAACTGAAGACAATATGGAAGATCAACAGGAAGAGTCTATCACACTGGGTTGGGAGTGGAGTCACACCACCATGAACTGAGCTGAAGTAGGCCTTAGGGGACTGAATCCCTGGTGGCTGCTCTGGTTTCCAGGCTTCTCAACCTACAAATGCCAAAGACAACTTTGAAGGCCAGTGTGAAGGGTCTCTCATCTGTCCTAGAGGTAAGCATAGTTTAGACCCAGCTTCAGGCACGGCCCTGGCCAAGGACAGTGGTAGCTACTGCTGAAGAGGAGGCTGTTTCTGGAGCCCTCCATTTAACAAAGAACTCAAAAATCAAGTGATTGACTGGGAAAAATGAGCAAATGAGAAAAAAGAAACAGACTAGAGATTCTTACTTTCTTTGGGAAGAGGTATTTTCTTGCATCACTGGTGAAGAGGAAGGTCAAAAATTTTTACCAGAAGAAGAGAACAAAGCCAAAGCTCCTCCATCCAAAGCCTCCAAGAAAAATATGAATTGCTCTCAGATTATGGAAGAGCTCAAAAAGGATTTTCAAAATCAAGTAAGAGAAGCAGAAGAAAAATTGGGAAGAGAAATGAGAGTGATGCAAGAAAATCATAACAAACAAGTCAACAGCTTGCTAAAGGAAACAAAAAAAAATACTGAAGAAAATAATAACTTTAAAATTAGACTAACTCAAAGGGTAAAAGAATCTAAAAAAATCAATGAGGAGAAGAATCCCTTAAAAAGAAGAATGGGGCAAATGGAAAAAGAGGTTCAAAAGCTCAAAGAAAAAAAATGTCTTTACAAATTAGAATGGAGCAAATGGAAGCCAATGACTTTACAAGAAATCAAGAAATTTTAAACAAAACCAAAAGAATGATAAAAAAATAGAAGACAGCATGAAACATCTTATTGGTAAAATAACTGACCTAGAAAATGAATCCAGGAGAGACAATTTAAAATTATAGGACTACATCAAAGTCATGATCAAAAAAGAACCTAGACATCATCTTTCAAGAAATTTTCCAGGAAAACTGCCTGATATTCCACAATGATAGGGTAAAATAGAAATGGAAAGAATTCACGGATCACCTCCTGAAAGAGATTCAAAAAGGAAAACTCCCAGGAATATTGTAGCCAAATTCCAGCGTTCTTAGGTCAAGGAGAAAATATTACAAGCATCCAGAAAGAAGCAATTTAAGTATTGTGGAAACACAATTAGGAAAATGCAATATTTAGCATCCTCTCCACTAAGGAATTGAAGAGCTTGGAATATGATATTCCAGAGGTGAAAGGAACAAGGATTAAGACCAAGAATCACCTACCCAAATGAACTGAGTATAATACTTCCAGAAAAAATACGTTCATTCAATGAAATAGAGGAATCCCAAGCATTCTTATTGAAAAGACCAGAGCTGAATAGAAAATTTTACTTTCAAATACAAAAATCAAGAGAAGTATGAAAAAGTAAATGATAAAGAGAAATCATAGTGGACTTTTAAAAGTTGAACTCTTTACATTTTTACAAATTTACAAATTTTTAACTCATGAAACCTTTCTCAGTATTAGGATAGTGGGAAGGAATATATATATATATATATATGTGTGTGTGTGTGTGTGTGTGTGTGCATATGCATATATATACATATATATGTGTGTATATATGTGTGTATCTATATATATACACACATATATAGATAGATAAGGATAGAGATATAGGGATAGAAATAGATAGATATTGACAGGGCACAGGGCAATTTGAATATGAAGAGAGGATATCTAAAAAAATCAAATGAAGGAGTAAGAGAGGAATATGTGTATATGTACACATATACACATGTAAGTATATATATGCATATGTGCATACATATATATGTATACATATACACACACACATGTAGAGACAGATAGATAGTCACAGAGACAAACAGAAGGCACAGTTTGAGCTGTATATGAAGGGATGATATCTAAAAGGGAAAATTAATTTTTCAGAGGAATGAACTAGGAGAAAGAGAAAGAAAGAAATAGAATGTAGTAAATCATCTCACATAAAAGAAGCAAGAAAGAGCTGTTACAATGAAGGGGAAGAAGGGGAAGATGTGAGGGAATAAGTGAGCCTTCTTTTCATCAGATTTGACTTCAGGAGGGAATAACATTCACAAAATGACTGTTATGGAAATGTTTTGCATGACTTCACATGTATAATCTACTTTGAATTGCTTGCCTTCTCAATGAGGTGGGTGAGGAGGGGGGAAGGGAGAGAATGTTCTAGAATATTAAGGCAATTTTCCTTGATAATTTCTTGAAAGATGATATCTACCCTTTTTTTTTTATCATGGCTTTCAGATAGTCCATCAATTTTTAAAATTTGCACATTCTGCATTTACTTTGTGCTGTCTCAATTCTGCTTTGCTCAAAGAGCACAGCACCTTTTTTCATGTGGGCATGCCATGCCGAACGCTCCTGTGCCAGTGTCTCCCATGTTGCACAGTCAAATCCAAAGTTTTTGAGAGAGACCTTGAGAGTGTCCTTGCATCGTTTCTTCTGGCCACCATGTGATCGCCTTCCTCATGCAAGTTCTGCATAAAATAGTCTTTTTGGCAAGCATACATTTTGCATTGAAACAATGTGGTCAGCCCGTTGGAGTTGCTCTCTCTGAAGCATAGTTTGAATGCTTGGCAGTTCTACTTGAGTAAGGACTTCAATGTTTGGTACCTTATCTTGCCAGGTGATTCTCAGCATCTTCCTAAGACAGTTCAAATGGAAGCAACTTCAATTTCCTGGCATGGTGCTGGTAGACTGTCCATGTTTCACAAGCATATAACAATGAGGTCAGCACAATGGCTCTGTAGACCTTCAATTTGGTAATCAGTCTAATACCTTTTCTCTCTCAAATCTTTCTTTGGAGCCTCCCAAACACTGAGCTAGCTCAGGCAATGCATACATCAACCTCATTGTCAATTTGTACATCCCTGGAAAGTACACTACCAAGGTAAGTGCACTTATCCTCAGCATTCAAAACTTCTCCATTTGTTGTAATTGATGGTTCCACATATGGGTGGTGTGGTGGTGGCTGATGGAACTTGTTTTTTTGGTGCTAATTATTAGGCCAAAATTAGCACAGGCAGCAGAAAATTGATTTATATTTTGTTGCATCTCAGCTTCAGAGGCTGCATTGAGTACACAATTATCTGCAAACAGAAAATCATGCACCAACACACCTTCTACTTTAGTCTTTGTTGTAATCTTTTCAAATTGAAGAACTTACCATCAGTACAGTAGCTGACCTTGATGTCGTGTTCATCCTCATTGAAAGCATTTGTCAACATGACTGAAAACATCATGCTAAAAAGCATGGGAGAAAGCACATAGCTCTGTTTCACTCCATTGATGACTGGGAAGGCACAAGAGCTTTGTCCATTATCCAGAACCCAGGCAAACATGCCATCATGAAATTGACATACAATACTGCTGCAGTTTGCTGAGCAACCAAATTTTGGCATAATTTTCCATAAGTCCTCATGACTAACAGAGTCAAGGCCTTGGTCAGATCTACAAATGTTGCATACAGACCTCTGTTTTGCTCCTCGCATTTCTCATGTAGTTGTCAGGCACCAAATGCCATATTGACTGTTTCTCAGCCCTTTCTGAAACCTATGTATATATAGATCTATACAGATGTGTCTGTATCTATATATGCACACACACACATACACACACACACACACACACACATATATATATACATATATATACATATATATGTATATATATGTATATATATATATATATATATGGCACAACATGAGTTGAATATGAAGGAATGATTTCTAAAAAATAATATTAGGGCATGAGAGAAATATATTGGGGAAGAAGGAAGGGAGAATAGAAGGGGGTAAATTATCTCTCACAAAAGAGTCAAGAGAAAGCTTTTTCATTGGAGGGGAAGAGAGGGAGGTGAGAGAGAACAAGTGAAATTTGCTCTCATCAGATTTGGCTTAAGGTAGAAATAACGTGCACACTCAACTTGTTATTTAAGTGTTTCTTATGCTACAGGAAAGTAGAGAGGAAGTGGATAAGTGGGAGTTGGGGATGATAAAAGGGAGGGGATATGGGAGAAGGGGGTAATTAGAATTAAACACTTTTGAGGAGGGACAGGGTCAAAAGAGAGAATGGGGGTCAGGAGAGGATGAAGGTAAATATAGTTAGTCTTTCACAACATAACTCTTATGGGAAGTGTTTTACATGACTACACATATATAATCTATATCAAATTGCATGCCTTCTCAGTGAGGATGGGGATGGAGGGAGGAAGGGAAGGAAGTTGGAACTCAAAATTTTAAAAATTAATGTTAAAAATTGATTTTACATGCAACTGGGGAATAGGACATACAGGCAAGGGGGTATAGAAATCTATCTTGCCTTACAAGCAAATAGAGGAGAAGGGGATGAGAGAAGGGAGGGTTGTAATAGAAGGGAGTTCATATTGGGGGAAGGGGTAATCAAAATGCATGATGACTTGAGGTAGGCAGAGTGAGAGATGGAGAGAAAATTTAGAACTCAACATCTTGTAGAAGTGAATGTTGAAAACTAAAAATAAATTAATTAATTTTAAAAAACAAAAAAAAGAGAAAGATGATGTCTTAGTTCTCTTTCTGATTATGGCTTTTCAGGCTCCAAACATTTTTCAATTATTTCTCCCAGTTCTGTTTTACAGGTCAGTGGTTTTTCATTGAGATATTTCATGTTTTGTTATATTTTTGCATTCTTTTGGTTCTATTTTATAATTTCCTAATTTGTCATAAATTAGTTAGCTTCCATTTACTCCATTCTAATTTGCAAGGAATTATTTTCTTCAGTGAGTTTTTCGGCCTCCTTTTCCATTCGACCAATTCAGCTTTTTAAGGCATTCTTCTCTTCATTGGCTTTTTGGACTTCTTTCGCCATTTGGGTTAGTCTATTTTTAAGGTGTTGTGTTCTTCAGTATTTGGGGACAGTCTGCTTTAACAAAGTTGTTGACTCAATTTTCATTATTTTCTTGCATTATTTTTATTTCCCTTCCCATTTTTTCCTCTACTTCTCTTACTTGACTTTCAAAATTGTTTTTGAGCTCTTTCATGGCCTGTGACCCATTCATACTCCTCTTGGAGACTTTTGATGTAGGATCTGCTGTCTTCATTTGATTGTATGCTCTCGTCTTTCTTGTCACCACAGTAAGATTCTATAATGAGATTTTTTAAATAATGTTTGCCCATCTTCCTAGCCATATGCTTGACTTTTTAACTCTGTCAAGGTAGAATTCTGGTTCCGTTTGGGGTGAGATTGGAGGTGGGTGTACTATCCCATGCTTCAGGGATTTTTTAAACAGTTGCTGGATCCCCCACCATCCATTTGCTCAGAGTTCCAGAAGCAGCCTCTGCTAATTAGTTATTAATTAATTGAGGCTAACTAATGTCTAATTAATTATGTCATTATTTATGTAATTAAGAGGCTAACTAATTATGTCATTAAGACCAAGTTTTTTCCCCTTTTCAACTTCCTTATCTACAAACCAACCAGTGTGAGAAGTCTCCCTTAGAGATTTACCCAGGCCAAGAGCTAATCAGACAGTAAATGAAATTCTAAGTATGGACTAATGAGTGTACTTCTGCTCATCATTTTTGCTCAGATAGGCCTGAGGAAAGGTTGATTCTCACTATTATCAAGACATGTTATATGGAAATTCACCTCTCTTTGAACAAGATTTGAATGATATAAGTCAATTGCCCCAAGACTCATTTTAATATTGCCCACACCTGTTATTGTGTTAACCAATCCTAGTTAATTGTCACCCCTCAGGAGCACATAATACTTGAAGGGCAGATAAACTGTGACCCCACTGCCATTAAGAGTCTTTGACCTAAGAGAAATGGCCAAATAAGCATCCTTTTATTAATAACCACTGCTCTTATTAATGAAATTGCTAAATTAGTTAGAAACTATGTCTTTCAGAACTTTTTAATTGTTGCAGTGATTAAGATAATTTTAGTCACCGGTATTCAATTATTTTCCATGGAAAATGAGACTTGACTTAGAAAGTGTAAAATAAAATGGTAACAGAGAATTCATATAGATGATATTTAGAGAGAGAGTAAAACAACACCTTGTTGGGCTAACTGATTAAAAAATACTGGAACAAGACAAAAGACCTCAAGGGCACTAGAATGAAAGAACTGGTAGATTTAATTGCTGAATCAATGTAAGTGAATGTTGAATGCTCATGTAGAATAAAGGACCTATCACAGAACTGTTAGTCAAATATCCAAAAAGGAAGAAGAGTCACTATCCTATTAATCAGTGAACTTAATTTAACTTCCAGGAAAATTTCTAGAAGGAATTATAAAAGGATAAGTTAATATCCAATTGAAAAGGAAACTGATCACCCTGCATTGTGGTTTCATCAAGAAAAGTCATGTCAAACTAATTTCTTCCTTCTTTGGCAGTAATATTAGACTCCTAGACTGGAAGAATGAGCTATAAAATGGTTAGCTGCTTTTTTTTTTTTTTTGGATAGTACGTGATAAATTATCTTGTTCTTTTTACTGTGAACAACATGAGTAGTGATGGACTTGACCAATCACCCTCAAAACTGAGACTAGTTTTCCTCAGGGGCAAAGTCTCAATTCACAACCATGTATAGGAAGATGAGAAACATCCGGGAGCAGCCTGGAGTGAGCCCTATTACTTTTGAGAACCCATATACATGGACAAATCTTAATCTGCTTTACCGATAACCATTTATGGGGTTGTTTCAACATGTTCACACTATTCACTCACATCCATGGCCTTCCTTGTGTTTCTCTTGGGGGATGGTTCTTTCCTGCGATTACCACTTAACTTGGTTCATAGCTAGATATAATTCCTTAAACCCCAGTCCATGATGTTCCAATCTCTTGTAGCTGTCACAGGCACCATTCAGTGAGTGGCTGTCTGCTCAAGGGCAGTGGCCAGTGAACAAGCCTCCATTCCTCTCACACCCTTTGAATATACTTTTCTTTTTTGGAAAAAAAGAGCAAATAGTCAAGGATAACCATGACCATTGTCTCTCCCTACAAACCCTCTACTCTTCTAAACCTCCTAATTTCCCTCACATCTACCATTATCCTAACAACCTTCGAGTTTCTTCATCTTTTTCTCAAATTTGACTCTTAACTAAATTGAAATTACTGTTTCAAAGTACTAATTATCTCTGAATTTTCAAACCTGCTGATTTCTACCACTATTCATTCTTCTTGAGCTCTCCAGTCTTTGCTGTCTGTGGCAGCTAAAAGATATTGAAGGATCATGGGTTGGGGTTTAAGGAATTATGTCTAGCTGTGAACCAAGTTAAACTGTAATCATGGGGAAGAACCATCCCCCAACACAGATATTTAGGTTTCTGCTTACCTAGATAATTCCTCTCTCTTTTATTGGTGGCCAGGGCATTCCCATACTTCTTGCTCTATCCAACTTACTGCTCTTTTGTATTATCTCTGGTTCATCATGTATATCTTTTCCTCTATCTGTGGATATCCTCCAATCATCTGTTATATGTGCACTAAAGTATGCTCTCCATTTTGGTGATCTTATCAAGGCTATGGTTTCATTTGGGAGATTTGGAAGTAGTTAAATGGTAAGACCTAAAGAACAGTCAAATAGTTTCATGTCATTTTGGAAGGAGATATACAGTTGAGAATTTAAAAGTTTTGTGCTCAATCCTTTATTAAATAATATATATATATATTTTTTACCAATTTCTTGGAAGAGAGAGAGAAAGAGAGAGAGATGAATTGGGGAGTTCATAGGTATACAAGAAGTAGAAGGTAATTTAGAGTTTAAGTGGGGCAACCCCTTATGCATATGTAGTTACTGAGTCTCATGGTGGTTAGATGATTTGCACCAGGTTACATAGGTAGAAAAAGGACAGAGCTAGGATTCTTATTAAAGTCTTGGGGTTCAAAGTTTTCCATTTTTTTGTTGCTTGAAAGTCATTAGTATTCATCTTAGAGAAGCCAAAGTCATATATTTATCAACTGAATTTACAAAATTATCATTGCTAATCTTTAGATGTTTTCTTTATATGTGCTTCTAACAGTTATTGTCAGTTATAGGTCTCATTGGGCAATCTCATCAAAATAAATGTTAGTCTTTAAAGAGCCTTAATTAAAAGTTAAACTGCAGGAGTTGAGTTCCTTGGATGTTTCAAGTAAGCGTGGTTGAGGTGAGTTTTCCATGGGAGAAAATAATAATTTTTTTAATAATTAGTAAAGCAAGTCAGATTTGAGTTGAACATTAATGAATAGGTAGGTCTTGACTAGGTGGTGGAAGAGTTATTTCAAGTAGAAGAAAATCAGCAGACTTTAAAGACATAAGAGGGAATCCACATAATGTACACATGGGAAATTGAGAAGACTAGTGTGCCTAGAGTGAAAGATACCCAATGAGAAGTAGGGGAATGTTATATTGTATAGGTGGAGTGCATCAAGATTATGGAGCTCCTTAAAAGCTGTGGAGAATGCCTTGGACTTGATGTAGTAGGCAACAGGGAGATATTTTAGATTCTTAAGCAGTCAAGTAGAAGATGAAATAAGCAATGATGAGCAAAATGGATTGGAGAAGAAAAAGGCTGGGAGATTTCATAAAGAGATAAATATTCACATTTGAGTAGGTTAGCATTCTGACTTTGGGAAGCAAGATGATATAATTCTAGTTGTCCAATATCTTGTTAAGGATAAGAGCTAGACAAGAATCCTTGATAGCTTAAAGATAAAAACTGTAATAAATGAATTATAAACTGCAAGATTATGACACAGAAACATGTCTTGTCTATTAAGATAAAGAATGACATGTAGCTAAGTACCTTTTAACTACTATTATATTAAAAGAGAAAATCCATAGAGGTGTTCATGACAGGGTCACATAAATGGAATGGATTTATTACATTCTGTGAGAATAAAATGAATTCAAAATAAATCCACAAACTGGTGCTCTATTTTCTTAAGTGTTGCTATAAGGATAAGAAATGAAATTGTACAAAATGCTTAAAGCAACCTCCAATCATCGTTTCATTGATCAGCATCTTTTCAAGTAGGATAAAACTATCTGTATCCCACATGTCCATATTTCAGAGGCTTTGTTTAAATATCTTCGTAAACATAATTAGTATTGCTATCTACAATGAATACTTTTAGAGAGACTAAGCTCTGGATTTTTCATGGGATGCTAGATTTAGAACTGAAAGAGATTTTACAGGTCAAATTCAAAACTCGTGTTTTTAAAATGAAGAAAATTTGAGGTTTCAGAGAAGATAAGTGATAGCATAGTGAATGCCTGAGAAGAGATTCAAATTCAAGTCTTTCCTGATGCTAGTTTCTGTATGTTTCCTATTATTCCAAATGGCCCATCACTCATACAACTTATGTAAGCAGGAGTTGGGTAAAGTGAGTTGGTTTGGTCCAGTATGTAGTTCATTGGTTCAGCCAGGGATATACTGATATAACTGTAGGAGGTTATGCTGTTAAATGCTGTTTTCCAAATGTTTAAAAAGTCCATCAGTTTCCTTTAAGATGAAGTAAAATGATTTCTCTGACACTTGACCAAATTTCACTAGCACAGGAGGAAAGTAAATTTGAACTAACTATGTGAATCATCACTAAAATTCTTCACGTTTCCAAATTGCTGTGCTGTCACCATTGCCTACTTTAATAGAGCAAGCACAGGCTATTTTCCACCAATCCTGCAGTATGGAGTCTCAGGGTTCACCCACTGAACATTTTAAAAGGCTTAGCTCAAGTCTAGACATAAAAATAGTGTCATTCAGTGGTGTTTATGCCTGAACCAAAGTATTAAAATTCCTCATATAATTTATAATTTTTAAAGTTTGTGGCCAAAATTATAGATTATAAAATTATAGAAAGCAGATAGAAATGAATATGTTGCTCAAACATTGTCATCATTCATAACCTAGCCCCTTACTACCCTTCTAGTCTTCTTACACCTTACTCCCCACCATGTACTATTCAACACAATGGCTGGCCTCCTGGTTCTTCTATGAACAAGGCATTTCTTATCTTGACTTTGGGTATTATCTCTGCTTGAACCACATGCCTAGAATGTTCTCCCTTCTTCACTTTTTCTACTGACTTTCCTGGCTTTTTTATATCCAATTAAATTCTCTTCTTTTCTTAGAATCCTTCTCAAGCCCTTTTTAATTCCAGTGCCTTTCCTTCTTTTAATTGTATCCTACTTCAAATATATAGCACTTGCTTTGTATATGTGTGCTTATGTATAGTGTCCTGTATTCAATTTTATACTCCTTGAGGTTAGGAATTATCTTTTCCTTTTTTTTTATTCCCAGAGTTTAACACAATACCTGGCATTTAGTAGGCATTTAAAAGGTTGAATAGCTTTTTTTTTTAGCAAACTAAAAACGTTTTTACTCAAAAAACATTGCTCATATTTATTAAAATACCTACTCATCACAAGCAATGATACATTATTTATTAGGGGATAACTGCCTACAATTACAGCAAAATGATCAGTGTTGATATTAATGCAAAGTTAATGGAAGTGTGCTACTAAGCTGTAAGACTTTCCAGATTAAGAGGGGGAAAATTCACATCAACTGAAGTACTTACAGATACAATGCCCTGATGGCTTTGGAGACCATAAACGTTAATGTGACATTAAAAAATTCTTCCAGTTCTTGTGTTTCTCCAATCTGCCATTGATCTCAACAAAAAGCCCTCTTTGACTTTAATGAACAATCAGGGATCAGGCTCAAGCATTGAAGTATTTCTGCTTCTGTCTGCAAGAAGTTTTCTCTATCTCACTATCTCTGTCTTTCTGTGAATATGTCTTAGGTCATAAATTCTCCTGGAGCAGCAAATTCCCTCAATAATCACATGTAGTTTAGCCTTAACCATGCTTTGGGCCCAGTAAATGGCCTATTAGTTGCTGTTTATACAGAATATCCTCACTGCACTGAGACTTCTGGGATAACCAGTGTATGGACATAAATTTTATAATGTATTTTGCATGCATAATGCAAATTTCACTTTATTTTCCCCTTAGGGGTATCTGGTGAAGTGAATAGAAGGCTGACTTAGAAATCAGGTTAACCTGGGTTCAAGTTCTCTCTCCAACAGAGAGAACTTTTTGGAACCTGGGTAAATGCCTTAACCTTTCATTGCTCCCACAAATCTCTAAGTCAATAAATCCAGAATTCTTGTTGATCTGGTTACCTCAAAGTGAGTTACCTTACCAGAAGCTCCTTATTCTAATAAACTCATTAGGTGAAAGGGGGAGAAAACCTTTATAAACAATATATCTGATAATTTATTTACTAAGAATCTTCAGCGCTTTTCTTTGACCTCTATATTAAAATACAAACTTCTTTGGATAGCATCTAAAGTCCCATGTTATCTGGCAATAACATGCCTTTCCAGACATTTAACATTGCTTTCCTTCATGCATTCGGTATTTCTACTTGTCTTCCTTGATTTTGCAATTTTGACATGCAATCTCTCACCTCCATGTTTTTGTATAGGTTATTCCCTATACCTGAGTTGCATTTCTGCTTTGGATAAGCCTCATGGAATGCTTTCCTCTTTCAAGGCTCAAATCAGGTGCTATTTTTGATGTGGAAATTTTCCTGATTCTCCTGTTATGTGGACCTAATGACATAATATTTGCCTGGTGCTTAGCATAGTACCCAGCACATAGTAGGTGCTATATAAATTCTAATGCCTTTGCCTCTGCTGCCCCACCCCAACTGATGCTCTCACTTCAAAAAAACAAAACAAAACAAAACAAAAAACAAACACTTAGCTCTACTCTACTTCAAGAGAAGTAAGCTCTTTGAAGGCAGGGAAGATGTTTTATTTTTGTTTGTTTTTTATCCACTCAGTGGCTTACAGGCAGAAGATGCTTTATAAATGCTTAATGAATGGAATCGAATCCTTACAATATCTCTGACATAAGTGGCCAGCAGTATGATGGAACATGTGTAATAATGGAGTCTTTGAGGGTGGAAGGAAAAGAGGCATGATACATTTTTAAGTATAATCTCCCTAATTAAACATTTCTCTATCTAAACAATTAATGAATGAGTAAATCAACTTCTGATTTGTAGCATTAGCTAATTTCTGAAGTATAAATTCTTATACTGGTCTGAGCTGACTCTAGAACACCCATGTATTTAGCTCATAAGTTGTTATTCCCATGATACTAAGAATACTTGTTTGATTCATTCCAACTCTTCATAATCCCATTTGGGGTTTTCTTGGCAAAGATAATGGAGTGGTTTGCCATTTCCTTTTCCAGGTCATTTTATAGGTGAGAAAAGTGAAGCAAGCAATGTTCAATGATTTGCCTTCAGTGTTTGAGGTCAGATTTGAACTCTAATCTTTCTGACTCCTGCTCTGGTCCTCTATCCATTGTACCACCTAGTTGCCCTTTAGATATGATGATTTGCTCAAGATGATACAGTTGGTGAATGGAAGACTAAGTCAAATGTCATGTCCTCTGATTCTTAATTCAGTGCTCTTTCTAATGCAACTTGACATAATTTTTAGCAGAAAATATTTGATTGATATTAAAAATATGGAAAGAGAATTATAGACTCGTGGGAAGCAGGGTTTGACATCAGGAAGACTTGATTTCAAACTATCCTTTGACACTAGTTGTATGGCCATGGGTAAGTTACTTAATGTCAGTTTCTTCATCTGTGAAATATGAACAATAACATTTCTCCCTCCTTCGTAGATTGTTGTGAGGCTTAGTGACTTGTAGAAGACTCATAAGATCATAGATTTTAAGCTATAGTTTATTTTATCTCACTTTTCTCATTTTATGGATGAGGAAACTGAAGTCCAAAGAGGTTATATGACTTCTATTGGAACAAGTTATTCATTTTCTTTTTAATTATGTAAAACAATTTCTGTCAATAGTACATAGCTAAATTAGGAAAAATGAAAGTTAGTTAATAGTCCCTCCTCAATTAAGTGGGGAATTGAAATGTATTATTTGTCCCAAGAAGCTCCAAGTTTTTTGTTCTTTGTAGATATTTAGGGATACACATGACCTTCTTGAGTTTTCTTCCTACTGTTTAATAACATGAGTAAAATAATTATAGTTCATATTTATAAAGGAATTTCCAGTTTACAAGGCATTCAATATTAAATTTTTCATTTAATTTTCACTGTTCTCTGTGATATAGGTAAGAGAATCAGGGATTTAGGTGAGAGCAGACCTTTATATCATGGAGACCAAATATTTCATTTTACAAATGAGGAAACTGAGTCACAAATAATTGAATCAATATGTCTAAGGTCATATAGATGACCTGACCCAGCTTGGATTCTAAATTAGATCCTCTGGCTCCAGCTCCTACTCCAGCTTTACATTCACATCATCATGCTGTCTCTCAGGGGGAAAAATGAAATGTGTCTGGAAAGTTAAGTTGAAGTGGATTATTTTACATGCTAGGTATCAGATGTACATTTGATCCCATAGGCATAGAGAATCCTGCAGATTTTTGAATATAGCTAAAGTTTTGTCCTCAAACCTGTGCCTGAATCAGCTTACTTTAGCTGCTAGGTGGAAGATGAATTGGAAAGGGGAGAAGCTAGAAACCAGAAGATCAGATTGAATGCTATTGCTGCAGTCTAGAAGAGAAATGATGAAGGCTTGATTTAGGGTAGTGATCTTATGAGTAAGAAAAGGGGGATGGATAGTTGCAAGAGATGTTGGGGGACAGAACTGAGCAGAATTGTCAAGTGATTGGATATAAAGTATGAAGTGAAGCGAAAGGATGTGAATGACAGGTTGATAATCTTGATTATTGGATGAATTAGGATGCTGTCAGTTTTGTGAAGTTTAGTGATGATCAGTCCTATTTGGGAGTGAATTGGAGTTGAAGAATCTATATGTACGCGGGGGAGATCTGAGAAGAGCTTTTTAACTGATACTTGGTAATTTAAATGATAACTGGAGCTCATGAGAAATGGGAAGAGAATAATTACATTTTGATGTGATTTTCATGGAAATCACAGCTGACCCCAAATGTATACCTAGACACTTGCTAGGTTTATAGTGAGTCATCTAACTAGACAAGTTATCTCACTCCTCTTTGCCTCAATTTCCTTATCTTAAAATGACGATAATAATGGCACTATCTCCCCTGGTTGTTTAAGAATTAAATGAGGTTAACTTTAGACTTCTTAGCATAGTCTTGGGCACATAAAAAGCACTATATGTTAGTTATTATTATAAATTACAGTAGAGGTAAAAAAGGAGAAATTAGTAAGTTTGAGAAAACAAAATGAGAGCAGTGTCTTGAAGCTAAGGGAGAAAGGGAAAGGAAGTGAAGGAGAAGGAAATTAGCCTTTATTTACAACCAAGTACATGAAAGACATTATACTTACCACCTTTAAAAAAAAATATCTCATTTGACACTATGCAGAGAGATGTGGTGGTCAACAGTGTTCAGTAGCTGTGGAGAGGTCAATAATTAATCAATAAATCAATTGACAAGTATTTATTCTCTAGTAATTTTGTTTTATGCACTAGGAATATAAAAACAAAGACCATTTCCAAGGAATTAACTATGAAAGGGAAAGAGACTTAGAATGACAGTTTGGGGAAATGATCAGATCAAGGAAAGACTATTTAAAGATAAGGGACACCAAAGCTTATTTTTAAATAGGAGGGAAGAGTCTGTACATAAAGGTCTATTGAATATGGGAGAGTAGACAAATAACAAAAAGAAAAGCTTTGAGAAACATCAGGAAATGGTGAGTTCAATAAGAAATAGAGGTGTTGACAAGGTCCTTATTTATTGGCAAGGTCCTTATTTTACCATTTTCCTCAAAGACTCTAGCAAAGGAAGAAAAACAGATTGTAACAAGAGGAGCTTGAAGTATAAAGAAGGGGAAAAGTAACTTATGGGGCATGGTCTTGATTCTTTTTGAAAAGAAGGCAAGATTTCTGACAAAAGGAAGGTGTGTGTGTGTGTGTGTGTGTGTGTGTGTGTGTGTGTGTGTGTGGTGTGAATGTAGCATGGGTGACTTGGAGCAACAAGAAAAGGAGTAGAAAATATTCTACAGGAAACATTACAATGAATAAATTGTGCAAAGATAAAAAGATTATTGTGTCACAAAGGCACATGGGCAGCTAAGCAGTAAAGTGGATACAGGGCCTGGAGTTAGGAAGACTCATCTTCCTGAATTCAAATCTAGCATCAGACACTTATTAACTGTGTGATTCTGAGCAAGTCATTTATCCTTGTTTGCCTCAGTTTTCTAATCCATAAAAAGGGCTGGAGAAGGAAATGACAAATCACTTCAGTATCAGAAAATCCCAAACAGAGTCACAAATTGTCAGTCAATTTGGGAAAACTACTGAACAATAACAACAACAAGGAAAGCCCCAGCTGACATGACAGAACATCAATCTGTCATAGAGTAAGCCAGCAAAGTTGTTTTCTTTTAGTGATATACAAAACTTACAAGTGAGTAGGAAGGGGGAAGGTATATGGTGGGTATGATTTGGAAATAGATTTCTAACAGGTATTTGTAGTGATAGGACTGAAAGGTCAGAGATTCAATGATAGAGGATGGTGTGCAGTGAAATCAATAATATGATCATACTGGGAACAGAGGAAAGTGAGACATACCCCCCCTCTCACAGGAGAGGTGAGATAAAAAAAAATCAGGAGTTCAGAGTAAGGATGAGAAATAGAGGTAGAAGAAGAAATGTAAGCAAGGGAGAAGGAAGGACCATCATGGTTAGAGAGTTTCAGATTCTAGGATCACGATGGAAGCACATTTATAGGTGATAATGAGATCCAACCTATGACCAACAATTTATGTATCTGAAGTGGAAAGAAGGCAAAGGGCACTGCAGAAGAGGAAGCTGATGAACTGGGAGAGCAGGCAGTTTGAGCAGACATCAACATGCATATCCTGGGATGCAATTATATGAGCAATGACTGGTTTCATGGCATAGTAGCATGGTGAGCACATGTTGTATTCTAAGTATGTACTGCTGAATAAATCTTTCTCTTTCTTGCTACTCAGAAAATGATTTCATAAACACACATAGATTGTAATTTGCAAGAACAATGAGATGAATTCAGAACTGCAGAGGCACTAGTGTTAATGAGAGAGAGAGAGAGAGAGAGAGAGAGAGAGAGAGAGAGAGAAACAAACACAAACAAAATCTTTGCATATAAATGATTATACACATATTTCTTTTAATTAACTGGATAATATGGTACATTGTCAGTGAACCTTGTACTGATAAGTCTAAGTGAGGCAGAACAGTTATAATTTAGTATCGGCAAGGTCACTTGGGTAGATTCACACAGTGGAATTAGCCTGAGAGAGAAATGTTTCATGGGTCTTACATATGTGGAGGACTCAGGGATATTTTTGCAGGCAAAGCAGAAATCACTCCTCCTAGTCCTTGTGGAGTTGCGTAGATACTAGACTAAGAATCTTTGGGTTAGAGTAACTATGCTACAGCATGCCAAGACCAGACCAATGTGTTGATTAGTCTATACTTGGATACATTTGACTGAAGACAACATTAAAAGAGCATATTTTATTTTGACTGGATGTTTTAATATTCAGCATACCATTATACTTTTCCTTGGAGTTCTTCTTTTCAGTTCAATTCTCCTCATTATACCAGTTTCCCAGAGATGATGAGATATGTTTAATACTACTGTGTATAAAGTTTAAACATAAATCATCATCAATTTATTTCTCTGTATCTTCCATTACTTTCCTTTTCAAGCCTAAAAATTTACTCTTTAAAAAATGCTACTCATAACAGAATCAATAATTCAATATATCTTGTTAATCAGTCTCCTAAAACGTTACTCTCAGGATATTCATTAGTGACAGTTCATCTGACAGAATGGATGAAGAGTTGAGCCAGAAGCCCATTTGTGGTGTGATGTGATGTTTGTGTGTGCATGAACATGTGTGTGTGTGAGAGAGACAGACAGACAGAGACACAGAGACAGAGAGAGAGAAAGAGAGACACACTCAGGAAGAAACACAGAGACAGAAGGAATAGAAGAGCAGAGAAAAGAGACTTAAGTAGGACTAATAAATTACATGAATTATGAGAAGTTCTTAGCTTAGTATAGATATATATCATAAATTTATCTAAAGCAAATCATATGCAATGAAAATAGAATCTATAACAGTTACCTTGTTTATATGAGGAGGAGAGTGATGAATTGTCTCCTGAGTGTTAGTTTTGCTAGGAAACATTGTGGTCTTTCTCATTTCTGAGTTGAGAAAGAGGAGAAAAGGGAAACAGATAAAAAGAGGAGAGAGGAGAGAGGAGAGAAAGACAGAGATAGATAGAGGTAAATAATCAGTGCAAGAAACAAAGAGGCAGAAGTAGAAGGAAAGAAAAGGACAGGCAGAGGAGAGAGAGAGAGAGAGAGAGAGAGAGAGAGAGAGAGAGAGAGAGAGAGAGAGAGAGAGAGAGAGTTTCAGTTTATTGGTTATTCCCTTGTTTGACCGAAAAATAAACTTCACCTCTTTGCTGCACATGTAAATGGTGAAAATTTTCAGGTTTCCATAATGTTGTCTTTTGGTAGAAGAAGGAGAGAGAGGAAATGTGTGAATGAGTACAGAATCAAGAAGCCCCGAACTGTCCACCAGGGGAAGAAAGGGAATGGGCAAAGGAAAAAGCACTCCAATAGCCTGTGGCTTCAAACTCTACCCACTTTGCCTGTTCAAGAATGATCAAGTGCTAAGATCTTGGTGTACCCACCTCAGCCATCTTGAAAGTGACATCATGTCTTCAGCGTTAGAAGTTTAAATGCATCTGAGGCCAATGGAGATGATCAAGTGGGGATCAGGTATGTTGTGGCTCTTGGATTGATACTGCTCTATATGGCTACACATGTGTGGGGTGAAAGCTTAATGAGCCAATAATAGAAATGGGTCAGTCTCCCCACAAGTCTGTTTTGCATCAAAGAGACTGTACCATTGCACTTTATTTGCCTTCTCAGTACCACCAACACAGTTCATTGAAGTCATCCCTTTTTTTTTTTGTGAAAGAGTAAGCAATTGGGGTTATGTTGCTTGAAGATTTGAGACATAATTACATTTTAAGGAAATTTTTTTTCTTGTAGCAGAAAACTGCCTTCTCAGTTCAGTTATTTGATTTTAGGTGTCCATTACTCAGACAAGTTTTCTGGCTTACACTGAATTGAAGAAGGAAGAGATATGTTTTATACACTTAGAGAACAACAGTCATGCTCCCTACCTCCCATCAAGTCCTCTCTTTTTCAGGTTAAACATTCCTACTTTCTTCAAATGTTGCTATATCTGATATGGCATGAACTAAAGGATCTATGCTACCCCTGTTACCCTCCTTTGGCTATTCTTCAAATTATCAATGTTTTTCCTAAAATGTGACTCCAAGAACTGAAGACAAGACTATATATGCATTCTAAAGAGAGCTGAGTAAAGTATGCTTTGTCATTGTTTAGTCAGTTTTCAGTCATGGCCAACTCTTTGTGACCCCCTCTATTTTTCAGAAGGTTTTCTGCAAAGATACTGGAATGGTTTGCCAGTTCTTTCTCCAGCTCATTTTACAGATGAAGAAACTGAAGCAAAATGGGTTAAGTGACTTCCTTAGGATCACACAGTTAATATGTATCTGAGGCCAGATTTGAACTGAGGTCTTCCTTACTCCAGGCCCAAAACTCTATCCATTATGTCATTTTGTTGTCCCAAAATGTGCCTATCATTCCCTTATGCCAGGTTACTACACCATTCTCTTAAAGAAAATCAGAATTGAATTAGTTTTTCCCAGATGTCATATCATAGTATTGAATTATATTGAGTTTTTAAACCACCAAAAGATATAGATCTCTTCTCCCCTTAAAATAAATGATTTAACCATCTATCTGATAAAAGTGAAGTTGAGTTTTTGGACCTCCCAAACTTATACGTTGTCACCTTACTTATTTAACTTATATGCAGAGCACATCATGTGAAATGCCATGGTAGATGAATTAAAAGCCTGAATTAAAGTTGACAGGAGAAATATCAACAACTTCAGATGTGCAAATGATACCACTCCAATAGCAAAAAATGAAGAGGAATTAAGAAACCTCTTGATGAGGGTGAAAGACAAGAGTGTTAAAGCTGGCTTAAAGCTTAACGTAAAAAATGGGACCTTGGCAATTGGTCCCATTACTTACAGGTAAATAGAAGGAAAAGAAAGAGTCAGTTAGATTTTATATTCGTGGGCTGAAAGATCACTGCAGATGGCAACTGCAGCAACAAAATTAAAAGAGTTTGCTCCTTGAAAGGAAAGCTACAGCAAATCTGGACAGAATACTGAAAAGCAGAGACATCACCTTGTTGACAAAAGGCCATATAGTCAAAGTGATGGTTTTTCCAGTAGCAGTGAAAGCTGAAGGAAAACACAGCACCATAAAATCAACAATTTTATGTTATGGTGCTAGAGAAGAATTTTTTTCCTTTTTTTCCAATTTATTTATTTTTAGTTTTAAATATTCACTTCCATGAGTTTTAAGTTTTCTCCCCTTTCTTCCCCGCTCCCTCCCCAAGAGAGCATGCAATCTGATATAGTTTCCACATATTCCTATATTTCCATATATTCCTATTAAACACATTTTCACATTAGTCATGTTGCATAGAAAAATTGTGACAAAGTGGGGAAACCATGAGAAAGAAAAGAAAACAAAAAAGAAAATAGTCGGGTTCCCTCTGCATTGCAACTCCATAGTTGTCTCTCTGGGTGTGGATGGCATTTTCCATCGTGAGTCCTTTGGAACTGTTTTAGGTCCTTGCATTGCTAAGTCTATCAAAATCAATCATTACAGACTGTGGCTGTTTTCGTGAACAACGTTCTTCTGGTTTTGTTCACTTCACTCAGCATCAGTTTATAGAAGTCTTTACAGGATTTTTGGAAGTCTACCTGTTCATCATTTCTTATAACACAATAGTATTCCATTACATTTATATACCATGACATTCCACCATTCCCCAATGGATGGGCATGTCCTCAATTTCCAATTCTTGGCCACCACAAAAAGAACTGCTATAAATATTTTGTTACATGTAGGTCCTTTTGCCATTTTGATGATCTCTTTGGAATGCAGCCCTAGAAGGGGGATGGCTAGGTCAAAAATGCACATTTTTATAGCCCTTTGGGCATAGTTGCTAGAGAAAAATTTTGAGGGTCCCTTGGACAGCAAGGAGATCACATCATTCAATACTTAAAGAAATTAATTCAGGTTATTCACTGGAAGGTAAAATACTGAAGTGTAAATACTTTGGCCACATAATCAGAAGATGAGACTCATTGAAAAAGACTCCAATGTTGGGAAAGATTGAAGGTAAGAGAAAAAGGAGGCAACAGAGCATGAGCTGGATAGACGGTGTCATGGAAACAATGAACATGAATTCCGATAGATGAATAAAAGAGCTTGACATGCTATGTTCCTTGGAGTCACAAAGAATTGGACATGACCAAAAAACTGAACAACAAACAGGAACCACAAAGACTTTATACTTCTCCGTATTAAAATTCCTCTTATTTAATTTGCTCAAACTGTTCAAGCGTGTTCTTATCTTTCTGAGTAATGACTCTGTTTGTCAACTATCCTTTGTAGTGTTATGTTAATTTCAAATTTTTATATGCATGCCACCTATTCCTTTATTCAAGTTATTGATTAAAAATGTTAAAAAAAATCATAAGAATAAATACAAATCCCTAAAATAAAAGCAACTCCAAAGGAAGGCCACTTCTAAGCAAACCAGCACAAATAATCACTTCTGAGGTCTAGCTATTCAACCAGTGCTGACTCTACATAGTTGTTGTAGACTTCAAATTGGGTCAATGGTAATATCCAATCCTGTTTCCTTAATTCCAAAGAGCTGGAAGGTTGTCCAGCCTTAATTGCAATATCGACAAAGATAGCAAAAGTAAGCAGACTCTTAATATAGATACTTCTTTCACTGAGGAAGATTATGGATTATTCCCTTTTCTTACTTGTTTCAGTTAATTGTCTTCACTAATTATTGTAGCATCCCATCCTGAAATATACATTGCTACAGAAAGTAGTAGAATGGAATTTAGAAGGGAAAATAATAATCTGTAATCTTTATCAAGGAAAAACATACACAAATTTATGAAATCAGTAATTTAACCCTGCATTTAGAATAAAACTGTAAAAAAAATGCTTCGTAAAATTCAAAGACTCTATTAGAGTCGTGTTTATGTAGTTGAAAGATGATGGAACTAGAAGTCAAAAGACTAAATTCTGAGTTCTGAGATTGGAGTCAAGATGGCAGAGTAAAGGGAGCACTCAGCTCTACAAGTGGTCCCCTCCATAGAACCTTAAAATAATGCCTCAAATTGAATTCTTCAGTGAAAGAGTCAACAAAGGTCAGAAAAAGACATTTTTGTTCAGGCTAAGACAAGGTTTGAAGGAGAGATCTATGATGTAAGCATGGAGGTTGGCCTACAATGAAAAATCTGACCAGTAAGGGGTCCTGGTAACTGGTCAGAAAGAGATTATAAGGGACACCTGTGCTAGCACTAGATTTGGGACCAGGAACTGTTTTGTAACCCATTGTCTATACCCACTTCTGGCTCAAAGGTCAAAAGCAAAGAGAAGCACTTTCAGTCCAGAGGGAATGGGAGACTTGAGAAGCAATATCCTTTTTGGTCATGGGGAACCAAAGGCCCCGAAGAAAGGTATCATTTCCAGTCCCAGGGGCCAAGGGGACCCAAGGAGCAGTATTAATCGTCATCTCAAGGTATTAGGGGATCCTTCTTGTGTAAGGACCAGAGTTGTGACTAGGAAAGCAGTGACCACCCCTCTCCCCAGATCACACCACCTTGAAACCACCCAAAACTTCTAAACCTAAACTAAACTAACTCAGAAAACAACAACATGGAAAAATCTGAAGCTTAAGACAGTGTCCCTCCCTCCTCCCACACTGGGAATAGCTGAAATTTAGCGTAAAGTGCAAAATGAAGGAACAGAGTAAAAAATGAGCAAATAATAACAAAAGAATCTGACCAAAATCTACCATGGTGACAGGGAAGATCAAGAAAAACTCAGAAGAAGACAATGGAGTCAAAGTTTTTATAAACAAAGTCTAAAAGGGGAAAAATGAATTGGACACAAACCCAACAAGAATTCCCAGAAGAGCTAAAAATTATTATTACAATAAAAAAGAAAAGGAGAGGAAAATTTAGGTAAAAAATGAAAATAAAGGGAGAAAATTAAGAAAAGAAAATTAACAGCTTGGCAAGAGGCACAAAAAATACTGAAGAAAAAAAATCACCTTAAAAACAGAATTAGACAAATGGAAAAAAGAAGTACAAAGCTTCACTGATGCAAGTAATTCCTTGAAAGCAGAATAGGCCAAGTGAGGGGAAAAAAAAAGACACAAAAGGTCACTGAAGAAAATATTTCTTTAAATAAATAGAATTACACAAGTGGAGGATAATAACTTCAAGAGATATCAAGAAACAAAGATGAAAGAATGGAAAAAGTGAAGAAAATGTGAAATTTCTCATTGGAAAAAAACTGACCTGGAAAATAGATTGAGAGGTAAATTAAGAACTATTGATCTACCTGAAAACCAGAATGAAAGACAGCCCAGACATCGTATTTCAAGAAATGATCAAAGAACACTGCCTCCATATCCAAGAACAAGAGGATAAATACAAGAATCTAGTGATCAACACCTTGAAAGAAACCTCAAAATGAAAATTCCTAGGAATATTATAGTAAAATTTCAGACTTACCAGGTAAAAGAGAAAATACTCCAAGCAGCCATATAGAAACCATTCAGATATTGTGGAACCATAGTCAGAATCACACAAGTTTTGGCAACTTACACATAAAAAGAGCAGAGGACTTAGAATATGATTTTCTGGAAGTCTAAAGAACCAAAAGTAATCTACCAGAAAAAAAAATATTGAATATAATTCTTCAAGGGAAAAATGGATGTTTAATGAAATAGAGCACCTTCAGTCATTTCTGATGAAAAGATTAGAGCTAAATAGAAAATTTGCCTTTCAAATAGAGAACCCAAGAGAAGCATAGAAAGGTAATCATGAAAGAGAAATCAGAAGAGACTCAATAAGGCTAACTAGTTTACCTTTCTATATGAGAACATGACAGATGTAACTTCTAAGAATTTTATCATTACTAAGTCAGTTAGAAAGATTTAACATTAAAAAAAAAAGAATGTGGGAGTAAGTTATTTGTGTTGGGATAGTGTTAAAAAAACCCTTATGGCAAAAAAGGAATTATCTCCCTCCAGAGAGAGAAGCCATGAAATTTGAGTGCAGATTGAAGTGTAATGTTTTTAAGGGTTTTGGGTTTTTTTTTTTGTATTTTTATCACCAATATGGCTAATAGAGAAATATTTTCTGCATGATTTCACATATATAATTGATATCATATTGCTTGACTTCTCAATGTCTGTGGGAGGATCAGTAGGGAGAGAGTTCAAAACTAAAACTGAACTAAACTAAACTAAAAACTAAAAATAAATTGGCAATAATTCTATTTAAAAGTATTTCTTTAAAGCATAATCCCTTTGTCATCCCCTTATTCAATATTCTCTCAAAGCTTCAATAACCTGTAGTTTCAAAAAATTTATTTGCTTGTCTTCACAACAAGGTCCAGTATTTTTACATATTACTCCTCTCTTTGTGTTTTATGATTTAGCTAACTGTATATTCCTCACACATTATTTATCGCCTCGCTGCTTTCTTTGTGCTTTTGCTCTGTCTATTCCCTAAGCTAAGAATTAATTTCCTCCTCACTTTCACCTCTTAGATTCACTGGCTTCCTTCAGGATCCATCTAAAATAACATTTCCAACAAGAGGCATTAACTTTTCTTGTAGCTGCTCATTGTTTTCCTCTTTAAAGTTGCCTTGTTTATATTTTTTGATGTTATCTTCTGGGTATGGCTTATGGAACTATACATACACACCCATTTATTTTCCCCAATGCAAATTTATTTAAAATGCAAGTTTCTTGAGAGTAAAGACTGTATCATCAATGCTTATTACAATTGCTGGCGCATGGAGCATAATAAATGTTTGTAGATTGCTTCCATTATATCACAATTGACTTTTAACTGAAAATCATATCAATGTAACATTAGAAAGAGCTATCAATGGATAACAAATTCTTTTATTTCTTTTATATCTTTTATTCCTTTGCCGTTGTGTTACAAGAAAACAAGTCCAGGCAGAAAAGTGTTTTGTATCAACTATCATTGCCCTTCCCAAGGCGTTCTAATGATAACACTCGTAAATATACAATAATAGCTGTTATTTATGACTCTTTAAAACTGAGATTTGCTAGAAATAAATGACTGGTATTCCCAATATGAGTAGCTTACCTAGTAACCCCCAAAGCTGAAACTAGTGGATTCCTTTAGTTGAAAGCAATTACTCATTATTACTATTTGGGTTTTGTGTTGGTGGGGTAAGGTAGATGTGAGGAATAGCTATCTATCTCAGGTCTTTTTCAAAAGTGATTTAGGAAAATTAAGGGAAACAGTAATAGGGGAATTTCTCTAGACAGAAGGAATAAGTTGGCATTTTCTTCTCCTTATTTCCCCAGTGCCAGATAATAAAGCTTTTATTTTATGTAAATATATTCCAACCTACAATAATTTAAACTCAGTTTTTCTTGATATGAAAAATAACTTGTCACTTGCATCTCTGTAATGAATCCCATTGTTCAAAGCTTTTAAACTAATCTCTTTGCTTTCTTCTGTTGAATAACAGAATCTTACAGTTGGAGGGGACCTCAAAGGCCAACAATGAATAAGAATTCCCTTTACTGTATCTATAACCAGTGATCTTCATTGGAAGACCTCCAAAGACAACAGACTCAATACCTCTCTCAAAGAAGCTCTTTCCATTTTTGGATGTCATTTTCAGAAAGTTGTTTCCTCCTTAATATGAAGCTCATGCTTGCCCTTTTAAAACTTACACCCAAGTGGACAAAGGGTTATTATAGAGAAAAAGGTTTCAGTTTTATTTTTAATAAGTCCCCAGATAGCAAAAGTAGGAGTAATATCAGCAAGTTTGTGAAGAAGACAGCAGTGCCTAGTGTTTCTAAAGCACTATAAATATTGTTTCATTTAATCCTCTCAGAATCCCTGGGCAGTAAAATTTATTATTATTATTATTATTATCATTCCCATTTAACAGATGAGAAAACTGTTAATATGTGTAATATATGTAAGGCAGGATTTGAACTGATGTTCTAAGTTTTGCTTTCTATGAACCACTCTGCTTAGCTTCCTCTCAGAAAATAAAAAAAAAAAAAAACTCTTAACTATGAGGACTGTGGAAATTTGGAATGGGAGGCCTTAGTAAGTGGTGTTTCATCTTTAACTGACACCTTCAATCAAATCAGTCTAAGTGTTGTCTTCCTTCAGGCCAATTTTTTTTCCACATAGAGGAGTACAAAGCCATACTGTGTACACAAGTACAGTAGACCTCTTAGGCCATCTAGGCCAAACCCCTTATTTCATAGATGAAGAAACTGAGGTCTGAGGAGATTAAATGAATTATTCAAGATTACCCAGACAGTTAATCATAAGCATTGAACCAGATGGCCAGGCATATCCATTCCAATATGAAAATTTTGCAATTGTTCAATGAGGGACCTGTGAGGAGAAAGTTACATATTGATCCCTTAGCACTTATTAATAAAATGTATCAATTTGTCACACTAACAGAGAGCTGTGCCAAGAGAAAGAGGAACAATGTTTAGCAAGCATAGTGGTCATCAAAAGAAAACAGAAGAAATCTTGAAAGACACTCTTGTCTCATTCAATTTCAATAGATCCTTGACTTCTAATCTACGTTTATAATTCATCTTGAATGGGGAAAAATTAAGGTGGTATACTAGTATAATAACAGGTGATTCCCCCCCACACTTCCAAAAAAGCTGGTAAGGTAAAATAATTCTGCAATACTACCCAAATGAGATCACAACAGTATAAATTTTGCTTTGAATAAAATGATTTCAATTTTTTCTTTAAAGAAATTTAATTTATTTGCATACAAATTGTGGCCAATATCATCCCAGTAGATCATGTGATTCATTATGTATATGTTTATGTGTGTATGAACACACATAATACATATATATGTATGTATGAATAAATTATAAATCTTTTTCTGAAAATAAAAATGCTTCATGAATTGTGATATGCAAATTCATAGAATGTTTTGCTTGAAGACATAAATTATAACGTTATAAAGTTGTTTTTTAACACTCATGGAAAAATCTACTTTCCAGCTCATAAGCCACATATGCCCTGGAGATATTTATTTGTGTTTTCTGAACTGTGTCAATTTTTTTACAAAAAGAAAATATGGCCTACCAGGATTTGCAAATGTGTCAGATTTGGGGATTTCTGCCTCATCAGCAAAGGAAAAAATACTGACATATTGCCAAAGCATTGCAAATCATTTAGAGTGTCAACCGTTCAAAATCATTTCCAGTGTCAGCCATTCTACATTAGTCTCTACCTCGATGATGCTCAACATTTTCAGAGACATACTCTAAGATGGAAATTGTCCAGAGGCTACAAGGAGGGCTTAGTTTTTAGTAAGCTAAGAAAGTGCAACAACCAAACACCTTTTGATCTGCCCAGGGAACTTGATGTGACATAGTTATGACAAGAGTTCTTCTGTTCTGTTTGCAAAGAAATGATGGGAATCACAGTTAATCTTTTACTTAATGACTGCATTTTCTGCATTTTGGCGGTGATTTAAAAGGTAGTAAAACAAACTCTGATAATAAAGGCATCTGATTGTTTTGAAAATAGCTAGAACCACTATATTCCTTGGCTCAAAGGTGAATTATGAATGGAACTGGTTAAATTTGCAAAGTATTGACTATTCTGAAGTGTTCCTGGGCAAAGAAAAATCTCTTTTAAAAGAGATGAACAGGGGCGGAGCCAAGATGGCGAAGTAGAAAGACGCACATACACATAGCTCCGAACCCACAAACCACAGAAGGGCAGAGAGGACTAACCCAGGGCGAATTCTGCACCCAGAGACCACGGAATATCGGAGCGAGGGAGATTTCTGTTCCAGAGAGACCTGCAAACCTCTCGCGGGGGGACCTTCGCGCCGGGGACTGGGCGCCGGGGCGGGAAGAGGAGAGCAGCCCTGCCGTGGCAGCGACACCATGGGAAAGAGATCCGAGAGGGCTGCGGAACGGAGTTTCCAGTGGCCACGCAGGTCCCCACACCCACAGAGGGACCGGCAAACCTCCCGCAAAAGGTCCTTCGCGCTGCAGACACGGTGCCCAGCCCGGACCTGCGGCGGCCGCGGCTCCGAGAGACAAAGTTCTGAGAGGGATCCGGAGGCGGGATCTTCAGCAGCTGCATGGGCCTCCCACCAACAGGTGACTGACAGGGGTAGGTGAGAGAGTCTCTTTGGTGGGTTGAGAGGGGAGTGAGGTGCCCCCATAGCTCGGGCCCCCCCCCCGGAGGTGGGGGCTGAGAGGCGGCTGCGGACGGGGGCACCCCAAAGGATGGGAGCCTGGATCCATTGTGGAAGGTTGGTGCATAAACCCCCTGAGGGAACTGAGCCAGAGAGGCGGCCCTGCCCCTGACCTCAGCACCTGAACTAAATTTAACACTGAATAACAGCCCTGCCCCCGCCAAAAATCCTAAGGCGGGAAGCAGCATTTGAATCTCAGTCCCCAAACGCTGGCTGGGAGGACTAGGAGGCAAGGTGGGTGTGAGGAGAACATTCAGAGGTCAGGCCACTAGGTGGAGACAATGCCAAGAAAAGGGGAAAAGAAATAAAACTATTGAAGGGTACTTTATCGGAGAAAAAAACTTCCTCCCTTCCTTTCTGATGGGGAGGAACAACGCTTGCCATCAGGCAATGACACAGAAATCGAGGATCCTGTGTCCCAGCCCACCCATGGGCTCGGGCCATGGAAGAGCTCAAGAGGAATTTTGAAAATCAAGTTAGAGAGATGGAGGAAAGACTGGGAAGGGAAATGAGAGGGATGAGGGAGAAGCATGAAAAGCAGATCAGCTCCCTGCTAAAGGAGAACCAAAAAATCTTGAAGAAATTGGTACCTTGAGAACTAGCCTAACTCAGCTGGCAAGGGAGGTGCAAGGGGCCAATGAGGAGAAGAATGCTTTTCAAAAGCAGAATTAACCAAATGGAAAAGGAGATTCAAAAGCTTACTGAAGAAAATAGATCTCTCAAATCTGGAATGGTACAGATGGAAGCTTTGGACTTTTCGAGAAAGACAGATATCTCAGAACATACCACGCAGATTCGAAAATGGAAGATAATGTGAAATATCTTATTGGAAAAACAACTGACCTGGAAAATAGAATCAGGAGAGACAATGTAAAAATTCTGGGACTACCTGAAAACCATGATCAAAAGAAGAGCCTAGACATCATTCTCCACGAAATTATCAAGGAAAACTGCCCTGAGATTCTAGAACCAGAAGGCAAAATAAATATTCAAGGAATCTGCAGAACACCGCATGAAAGAGATCCAAAAAGAGAAACTCCTAGGAGCATTGTGGACAAATTCCAGAATTCCCAGGTGAAGGAGAAAGTATTGCAAGCAGCTAGAAAGAAACAATTCAAGTATTGTGGAAATACAATCAGGATAGTACAAGATCTGGCACCTTCTACATTGAGGGATAGAAGGGAATGGAATAGGATATTCCAGAAGTCAAAGGAACTAGGACTGAAGCCAAGAATCACCTACCCAGCAAAACTGAGTATAATACTTCAGGAGAAAAAATGGTCTTTCAACGAAATAGAAGACTTTCAAATTTTCCTGATGAAAAGACCAGAGCTGGAAAGAAAATTTGACTTTCTAACACAAGAATGAAGAGAACCATAAAAAGGCAAACAGCAAAGAGAAATCATAAGGGACTTACTAAAGTTGAACTGTTTACATTCCTACATGGAAAGACAATATTTATAACTCTTGAAACATTTCAGTATCTGGGCACTGGGTGGGAGTACACACACACACACACACACATGCACACACGCACACATACATAGAGACAGAGTGCACAGAGTGAAATGAAAAGGATGGGATCATATACTAAAAAAAAAAAATGAAATCAAGCAGTGAGAGAGAAATATTGGGAGGAGAAAGGGAGGAGCTATATGGGGCAAATTATCTCTCATAAAAGAGGCAAGCAAAAGACTTATTAGTGGTGGGATAAAGAGGGGAGGCAAGAGAAAAACGTGAGATCTACTCTCATCACATTCCACTAAAGGAAAGAATATAATGCACACTCATTCTGATAGGAAAACCTATCTCATAATACAGGAGAGTGGGGGACAGGGGCACAAGCAGGAAGGGGGGGAGGATAGAGGGGAGGGCATGGGGAGGAGAATGCAATATGAGGTCAACACTCATGGGGAGGGAAAGGACCATAGGAAAATAGAAGTAAAGGGGGACAGGACAGGATGGAGGGAAATATAGTTAGTCTTATACAACACAACTAGTATGGAAATCATTTGCAAAACTAAACAGATATGGCCTATATTGAACTGCCTGTCTTCCAAGGGGAAGGGGTAGAGAGGGAGGGAGCTAAAGAAGTTGGAACTCAAAGTGTTAGGACCAAATGTAATGTTCTTACCACTGGGTAACAAGAAACACAGGTTAAGGGGTCAAGAAAGCTATCGGGCCCTACAGGACAAAAGAGAAAACGGAGACAAGGGCAGGGAGGGAGGATAGAGGAGAGAGCAGATAGGTCACAGGAGCAATTAGAAAACTTGGGTCTGGGGGGGGAGGGGGAAAAAAGGGGAGAAAATTTGTAACCCAAAATTGTGTGAAAATAAAGGTTAAAAGTTTAATAAAAAAAAAAAAAGAGTGAACAGAGGTGATTTGTATATGATCTCTGGAGCAAAGCAAGTGAGTGGCTTTTGCACAGCTTAAAGCACATTCAAAAGATTTGAAAGATGAAACATTGTTTGGTACAAAGACTTCCCTATATGCATGAAAACATAAATAAGATCAAAATCTTAAAATTATAAATTTGTCTCATAAATGATTCAAAGATCCAGAACTAAATAGGAACTTAGAGGCCAAATAGTCCAACTCGATGTCTTACAGATGACAAAACTGAGGAGAAGAGGGGTTAAATTAGTTGTTTTAGGTTACAAAAGAAGTAAGTGTCATTGATGTACAGTGTGGTCAAAATTTCATAAAAAGAGTCCAATGAGAAGGGAAAGTAAATTAATTAAAATCCTTTAAAAATAATCTAGACTACAATTCCTGATAGTATTTGGTTTTAATTTGTCCATATTGATCACTGGTTATGAATCTATTTCAATTGCATTGTTCCCTATTTTGTGGAAAGCAGTTATCCCAGATTATCTCTGTAATTATCACAAAATAAATGTGTAAAGCACCAAAGTGTTCCCTTTCCTCATACTTTCTTGATGTCCTCTTTTTCCAGCAAAAGAAGGAAAGAAGGCTAAGCAGATGAGTTATCTTTGGAAGGAAAATATATTTCTGGAATAGTTGAAGAAAAGCAGCCTTTTCTTTTCCTCTATAAGGAAAATGTATTGCTTCATCTCATCCAAAAATTTAGGCAACCAGAAACTGTTGTACATTACTTCATTTTGAAACAAATAAAATCAAGAAAGTAAAAGCTATGTAGTATGACCAATGTTGATTTAGTTACTCTATAATGGCACATGAGAAACAAATTGCTCTTTCCCTCTTTCATTTCTATTTGGTCTCAGGATGATCTGCATTCAACTTTTATGTTCTATCAATCTGTTCTGTCAAAAGATTTTAAAGAGAAGGACTCATTTAGCAGGAAATCAAAGTTGTCAGAGATTACAAGTAGGAGTAAACCATCTTGTATTTGTTTGCTTTTAGATTTTAATTTTTACTGGTTCTTTGCAATAGAAAAGAAAACTTTACAGGTTTTAAAATTTTAGTGATTAAAATGACAATTTAAAAATCTATGGGGATTTTCATATTTTATAAATGATTAATTCATGCAATAACCACACTTCCCATTTGTACAATATAATGGCAGGGCAAATTTAAGCTTCATTTCTTACCAAGAATGGTAGCTGAAAAACAAAAATTTTGAAGACTGACCAATATTAAAAGAAATAAAATTAAGAAAAGTCATGGAAAAAGAATATAGAAAAGTTGCATGTCATGTGAACTGTTGAACTTCTTCTGAAATGATGATTCTAAGGCCAGTGATGACACAGTAGTAACTTCGTGTTAACTAGTTTCCCCTTTGACCATTGTTGATGAAAATCCAAGAGGGGTAAGCATATGTATGTACATGGGAAAATCTTAGCTTCCTAATAAAAAGGAGTTATTCCAGCTCTTTAAGAGAAAGTTTACCATTGTGAAACCTTTTTTTTCAAAGATGATATTTTTTTCCATTTTGTTTAGTCTTTTGCATGTGGTCAATTGTCTCTGCTCCTTATCAACACTAGGACCTATAAGAAAGCTGCATCACCTATCCAAGTTTAAGTATCCTTATCAGAAAAATGTATAGTTTCAACACTTACTTCACAAGATTGTTGTGAAAGCTAAATCTCTCTCTCTCTCTCTCTCTCTGTATGTGTGTGTGTTTGTATGTGTGTGTGTGTGTGTGTGTGTGTGTGAGAGAGAGAGAGAGAGAGAGAGAGAGAGAGAGAGAGAGAGAGAGAGAGAGAGAGAGAGAGAGAGAGAGGGAGGGAGGGAGGGAGGGAGAGGAAGAGAATATTGCATTTCACAGGATTGGAATAAATGAAAGATGTTTTAAGAATCAAGAATTGTGTAGATATTGACCATCACTATCCTTCCATACATGTCCTATTAAAGTGCATCATTTTGGTGTGCAACTAACCACTGATTTTTGAATTTTTTTTGGTGAAAGACAAGTTCTAGTATGTCTCATTGCTAGTGGTTTGTACTCTGAAATCCAGGAAGAAACTGGTTTTGGGTGGAGTGGTTCCTCAGCTCAAAGGTGACCACTACATGAAGAAACTTACACTTAGAACCAGAGATAAGCTGTAGCCAGCTGAAACTGGGTCAGTATAGTCAACTCTTAAATTTTCACTAAATTCAGCATTTAGGCCTCAGAAATCAGTAAATGCTACAAATCAGAGCTTGATTTATTTTTTCATTGTCCTAGAGTATAAGAAAGTGATAGAGAAAATGTTAACAATTAAGAGTAACTCAAAAATGCATTATGTGAAAACTTTTTTTTAGAGAACCAGATATTAAACATTTACCTGCATAGTATAGCATGGTTTAGAGGGACTGGAACATAGCCATAGTGGCACAGTAAGAGTTTCTTCAGGGATTCAATATGAAGTCTCTCTCAAAATGTATTTCATTTATTAAATTAAATATTTCCCAATTAACATTCTATTTTTTTAATTTTGAGTTTCTAATTCTCTCCTTCCCTATGATATCACAATCCATCCTGAGAAGGTAAGAAATTTGATATCAATTAAATATGTAAAGTCATGCAAATATTTCCATATTAGCCATGTTGTAAAAGAAAACACAGGAAGAAAATAACATGAGAAAAACAAAGTAAAAAATATTCTTCAACCTGCAATTCAAGTTCATCAGTGCTCTCAGATGGTGCATTTTATAGTGTATTTTATCATCAGTCTTTTTCAATTGTCTTAGATCATTGTCTTGATCAGTGTTGGTAAGTCTTTCGTAGTTGATCATTATAAAATATACTTTGTATAAAAGTTTTTTCTGCTTCTGCTCACTTCAGTTTGTATCATTTCATAAAAGTCTTCTCAGGTTTTTTTTTGAAGCCATTGCACTCATTATTTATTATAACAGGCTACCATATTATCACAATCATATATCACAACTTGTTTAGCAGTTGAGCAATTGATGGGCATCCCTGAAATTTCCAGTTCTTTGCCAAAATAATTCCTCATAATTTATTTAATATCATCTTCTTTGGTGATACATTTACACTTTTAATTTTTGATACTTGTAATTTGGTTTCTTCTTTTCTAAATGAAATTAACCAATGGTTTATCTATTTTGCTTCCTAAAACCAACTCCTAGTTTTATTTTTAGTTCAATGATCTTTATTTTACTTTCAATATTAGTAATTTATTTATCAAGTTTTTTTTTTTTTAGTTTCATGCTCAATTCACTGATCTGCTCTTTTGTTCTTATTAATGTATACATTTAGGGAGATGAATTCTCTTTTAAGCACTACTTTGACTATAACCCACAATTTTTGATATGTTGTCTTGTTATTATCTTTAATGATGTTATTGGTTATTTCTATTGATTGTTCTTTGACTTACTTATTTTTTTTAGGATTAAATTCTTTAGTTTCATAATAATTTCTATTTATGTTTTCATGGCCCTTTTTTGAATGAAATTTTCATTGCTTTATGATCTCAACATGGTGTATTTGATAGTTATGCTTTTATGAATTTGGTTGTGAGGTTTTTATGCCCTAATATATTGTGAATGTACATGAAGGTGCCATGTAAAGCTAAGGGGAATATATTTCCATTTTCCCAGTGATCCATCATATCAAACTTTTCTAAAATTTTACTAATTTCCTGAACTTCTTTATTTTTTATTTGATGGTTAAATTTATCTAACTGAGAAGGTTCCCAACTAGTATAGTTTTAACTGAGGTTCCCAACTAGTATAGTTTTAACATCTATTTTCTCTTATAATTCATTTAATTTTTCCTTTAAGAATTTAGATGCTCTTGGCAGAACTAAGATGGTGGAGTAGAGGAAGCAGCTGAATTCTCTCGACATTATCCTCCAAACAAACTTAAATTGACACTTCAAACAAAATTCTGGAAGGAAAGAGTCAATTCTGGATTTAGCCAAAGCAATATTTAGGGGAAATTTTATATCTCTAAATGCATAATCGATTAAAGAGAAAAAGAGAAGATCAAGATTTGGCATGAAACATCAACAACAAAACATCAACAACAATAAACCTAGAATAAGAGCATATTGAAAAATCACCATTTAGACACTAAAATGGAAATCCTAAAAACTGAAGTAGAAATTAATTTAAAAACCTTGAAAGTAACAAGAAGTCTAAATTTCAAGAACTCTCAAAATAGCAAGAAAATGCTTAACCTGGAAACACCTCCCCTGTCACTCCAGGAACAGTACCCAAATTTGATATAAATTTAAAAGTCAAGTAATAGGTTGGAAAAGTTAGCAAAGAACATAAAAAAACCACAATCTTAAAACCCCTTTGAGAACACTGAAAAAATATAATGATATTAAAGTAGCTAAAAGCAAACCCTTAAAGAAAAAAATAATTGGACACAAGCATAACAAACATTCTTGAAAGAGTTAAAATTACTTTTAAAAATCAAGCAAGAGTGATAGAGGAAAAATTGGGAAAAGACATGATAGTAAGCAAGAAAATTATGGAAAGGTGATTAAAAGCTTTGTAAAGGAACAAAAATATTGAAGTAAATAACACCTTAAAAATCACATTTGGCCACATGAAAAATAAGGCAGTTGAGCAATTTATTTATCAAGTTTTTTTTTTTTTAGTTTCATGCTCAATTCACTGATCTGCTCTTTTGTTCTTATTAATGTATACATTTAGGGAGATGAATTCTCTTTTAAGCACTACTTTGACTATAACCCACAGAAGAAGAAAAGAATTTTTGAAAAATCAAAGTTTGGATGATCTAAATCACTACTCTTTAGTAAAATGCAAAAGAAAACCATTCTACAGTACCGCCTGGTTCCTGTAAGATTGACTAAAATGACAGAAAAGGAAAATGACCAATGTTGGAAGGGATGTGGAGAAATTGGGACATTAATGCATCGTTGGAGTTGTGAACTGATTGAACCATTCTGGAATGCAATTTATAAATATAAAACTGTGCATGCTCTTTGACTCAACAACATTATAACTATGTCTGTTTCCCAGAGTGATCAAAGAAAAAGGAAAAAGGACCTATCTGCATTCAAAAATGTATAGTATTTCTTTTTATGATGGGAAAGAATTGGAAATTGAGGTGATGCTTGTTAAGAGGGGAGTAGCTGAACAATTTGTGGTATATGATTATGATGGAGTAGCATTATACCAAAAGAAAACATGAGTAGGTTGCCCAAAGAAAATCCTGCAAGACTTGCATGACTGATGCAAAGGGAAAGGAGCAGAACCACAAAAACATACACAGTAAAAATAATGTTGTATGATGAACACCTGTGAATGGCTGAGTTATTCTCAGCAGGATAATTATCCAACACAATTCCAAAGGACTCATGAAGAAAAATGCTTTCCATCTCCAGAGAAAAAAACTGATGGATTCCAAACAAATATAAAAACATACTTTACTTTTTATCTTGTTGCTTTTGTTCTGTCCTTTATTTCACAATATGGCTAACATGGAAATATGTTTTAAATGATAGCATATGCATAACCTGTATGAAATTGGTTTCATTCTCAATGAAGGCAGAGGGAAAGGAAGGAAGAAGAGAATTTAGATCTCAAAATGAAAAAAAAATGAATGTTAAAATTGTTTTTACATGTAATTTGAGAAAAGTAAAATAATTCAATATGCATTTGTGGAATGAAAATTCATAAAAATTTGGAAGTGGGCAAGTACAAGCTAATAACTACATGATATATCAAAAAGCAATAAAATAAGTCAGTGCAATTCTAAAATAGAAGAAAACATGAAACATCTCATTGAAAAACAGTAGTCTTGAAAGATAAATTAATGAAAGACAATTTAAGAATTATTAAACTACATGAAAAACCATCATCAAAGAAAGAGCTTAGACATCATACTTCAAGAAATTACAATGGAAAACTTCTCCAAGATCCTATAACCATAGAGTGTGATAAAAATTGAAAGAATCCACTAATCACCACCACAGCATTCCAAAAATGAAATCCTCTAGGAATATTGTAACCAGATTCCAGAACTCCTAAATCAAAGAAAATATACTTCAGGCAGCCATAACACAATCATTCAAATATCATGGAGCTATATTTAGGATCATATGAGATTTAGTAAAGGAGCAGAGGGCTTAAAATGTGATATTCCATCACCAAGTGGATAGGATTACAACAGAGAATGACTTAATTGGAGAAACTGAACATAATTCTTGAGGTTGGGGATGAATATCTAATGAAAAAAGAGTAGTTTCAAGCATTCCGGGTGGAAAAAAAACAGTTGAATAGAAAGTTTGATGTTCAAATACAAGACTCAAGAGGATCATAAAATAGTAAGCATGAAGGAGAAATCATAAAGGATTTGATAAGATTAAAATATTTACCTATTTGGAAAGATGATAGATGTAACCCCTTAGAATTATATCATTATTAGGCAGGTAGGAGTAAATTGATTATGTTGAAATTGTCTCAACAAAAATAATGAATGCATAGTATAAAGGGATGAACTAGGAGAAAGGAGAAGGGAGAGGAAGAATGGGAAAAATTATTTTACTAAAGTGGTATGCAAAGAAAGGGGAAAATGGAGAGACAGGTAACATTTGATACAGTTTCATATGAATTGGTTCAAAGAGGGAAAAATCTATATATCTGTATTTACATATGCATATATATATATATCCTATACACACGGATGCATGCATACATACATGCACACTAAATTAGGTTTAGAAATTTATTTTACCCAACAGGGAAATAGGAAGGGAAGGGGATAAGAGACAAGTAGGGTATAATAAATACCAAGATGGATTAAGGGAGGAAGTGATCAGAAGCAAAAAAGACTTTTGAGGAGTCACAATAAAAAGAGAAAAAGAAAGATAAACAGAAAAAAATATGATAGAATAAAACACATAGTAATCATAACTGTGAATGTGAATGGGATGAATTCACCCTAAAAAGAGAAGACAATAGCTGAATGGATTAAAAATCAGAATCCAGCTATATATTTATATTTTTCCTTATACTCCAATAGCCATACATTACTACTGGAAAAACCACAACTTTGACTTTACTGAACTTTGTTGGCAAAGTACTTTTGTTTTTTGCCAAAGCTTTCCTTCCAAGGAGCAAGTGTCTTTTACTTTCCTTACTTCAGTCATTGTCTTCATCGATTTTTGAACCCAAGAATATGAAATCTGATATGGCTTCCATTTCTTCTCCCTCTGTCTGTCAGGAACCTTAGTTGTCTTTTTTTAAATGATAGGTTTCAAGTCAACTTCTATACCCTCCTCTTTCATGCTAAGAAGAGGCTTCTTAATTATTCACTTTTTTTCCAATCAGAGTGGCATTGTTTCCATACCTGAGATGATTGATATTTCTCCCAGCAACCTTAATTTTGCTTTTGATTCATACAACCTGGCATTTTGTGTATTGGACTTTTCATGTAAGTTAGATAAATGAAGGTAACAATATACAGCCTTGCACTCCTTTTCCAATCTTAAAGCAACCATTTGTTCCTTGTTTGGTTCTAACTGTTCCTCCTTGACCCACATCCAGCAGTCCAAGGCTTTAGTGTAGTCAGTAAAGTAGAAATAGATGTTTGTTTGTTTTTCTTTATTTTTTTTCTGGAACACCCTTGCTTTCTCCATAATCCAACAAACATTGTCAATTTGGTTTCTAGTTCCCCTGACTCTTCAAAAAACAATCTTTATTTCTGGTGATTCTCAGTTCAGATACTGCTAAAGCCTAGCTTGCAGAATCTTAAGCATAACTTTGTTGGGATGTAAAGTGAGGGCAATTATTTTTGTTTTTGTAATTTGAATATTCTTTGGCATTGTCCTTCCTTAGGATTTAAAATAATGCAGTGACCTATGAGGTGGAAGGCTAGAGTAGAAGATCTTAGCTGGGCTTCACTTTGTTCCCCAGGAATTTGCAGTTTAATACTACTAGCACCTGAAAAATAAAAGAAAAAGCAAAATATTAATTAATTGATTTATCAAAGAGGCTGGCATTTATTTTACTGAGTGTCATTGGGAATAAAATATATTAAATTAAAAAACATCTTTATACAAGGTAATTTCAAATTGGGATGGGAAGAGTTCTAATAACTAGGGGGATTGGGTGAATCAAAATTGGTCATATGGAATGCAATATGGGAAAGGCAAGTAGAACACTGTCTGAGACTGAGTTATGTAAGGGAGGTTAATGTAGATTCATTTTGCAATGAAATCTGGACATTAAGTGTGAAAGACTTTAAATACAAAGCAAAGTGTATTTTTTTTCCTAAATACAAATTGGAGTGATGAGAACTTCTTGAACAGTGAAATGGCATAGTCAGACCTGTGCTGCAGAAATATCAATCTGACAGCATGGTAGAAGATATATTAGACATGAGAGAAGTTAGAATGAAGGATGTTAGGAATCGGAATTGCATAGGCTCCTTCATAGAGCTAGAGCTGTGTGACCCTGGACATGACATTTACAGTCTTTAAGAGTCAACTTTATCACCTCTTAAAAGGTATCTTCACTATTTATATTCCTGGGCTCTTATGAGGATTAAGTGAATGTTAAAAAAAACATGAATATCATCTATTTTATTATATGAGATATGAGTCTAAGGAAGATAAAATAATATACTTTGCAAATAAATATATATTTAGTCAACCAATTTAAATTCACAGATGATATAGAATTTACAGATTTCAAAATTCTGTTTGGAAGGAAATTACATTTCACATATCTAATTTAAGTGTTCTCCTAATTGCTTACTATATACAGTTGGTATTATTAATTGGGAATGAAGTTACTTATCTATGACATCATGCCAAGTAACTGAAGTACAGCATTTCACTACACTTGCACTGATGATGACATTGACATAGTTGACTGTATTTTGTGCATTCATTTTCAGTTTAAGAAATATGAAATGCCAGCATTGAGAAAAAGAGTCACATGTTCTTTCCTTTGTGTAGATAATTGTGCATGGCCCCAAGAGTATTCAACTGAATTGTTCCTATAGGGTCGATAGTATTCACATTTATTTTATTTTCAGTATGTCAATTTGCTTTTGTATTATGTGTCTCCAGATTTATAAGCACATGGTGTCATGTTTTGAAAAAATCTTGATTTTTTCTATGTAACTATGTAATGAGTTGTTTTTTCTACCTCTAGGCTGTTCCCTCTCTAATCCATCTTTGCTATATTTATTCATTTTACCATTACTCTTCTCCTCAAAAACTCTCAAACTCTACCCCAGTTATCTGTAAAATAAAGTGCAAACACCTGAATTCTATTTAAGGTCAATCAAAATCTGGCTGCAATCTATATTACATAACTGATCTTATACTACCCCTGTTTATACATTTTATATTCCTGAGAAACTGACCATTCTCCATTCTGTCCTCTCTGATTGTCATGCTTTTGCTCATTCTGTCCCTCGTACTTGGGAATGACTCCTTTCCTCTACTGTGTAGCCATTTGATTAACTCTTTCCCTTCATTAAAAACTTATATACCACTTCCTCAATGGCATTTTCATTATGCTTTTTCAGGTAAGAATATTTTTGTAGAGCAAAAAATGTTGAATTTTAAAGACTTGGACTTGAATTCCAGTTCTGTCATTTATTTTTTTGTGCAACATTGAACAAATCATCTAGATCCTCTTGACCTCAGTTTCATCACATGTAAAGTGAGAAGGTTGGACTGAATGATCTTGCTCAATTTTACATCTAGAATCCTATGATCTTCCTTTCTCCAAATTTCTCATAAAACCAGATATTTCCTTTATACTTTTTCATTCTCCACTGTAGCATATATATTTATGAACTAGACCATATACATTCTACATATCTTTCACCCTGCTGCCAATTATTTCCTAAGCTCCTTGAGAACAAGGCTATGTTCTAGCTTTGTGATTCCATTGTTTTGCACAGAGCAGGTACTTAATCAATGTTGAATTGAATGGAAATGCCGCTACAAAACAGTGACACTCTTATTTTTATACCAGATCCAACCCCCTCAAGAGGCACTAAAGTATCATAATACTTAATAGTTTTCCTGAGTATCCCAACATAAATTGATTGTTCTGTTTTTTTGCAGTGTTATTAGCTTTTGAATGAAATGTAAAATACCAGTAAATATTAATGAGCTCAGACTTTATATGTCAAGCACAAATATGTTTTTTGTTATATGAAAGGAATACAATGACCCTCATGTAATCAAGTCAATTTTTACTAAGGTCCTTTCCACCTCTTAATCACAGATTCTTCAGTCTATGATGAAGGCATGATCTCCCCTAGGAGGCCAGTTCTGGTCTCTCATATATTTAGTGCTCTCTCTCTGTTTCTAAAACTTAGTATCTTCATGTTATTTTGCCCTCCTTGGGAAGGTAGGTATTGGCCATTAGAGAATTTAGACCACTTATATAATAGATATAAGGAAAACCTAATGTAGAAGTTTCCTACACTAATAAAGGTAGGCAACATATCTTTAATTTATTCCATTAATTCAAGAAATGTTAACCTGGAATTTATGAACCTGTTTTGTAAAAAAAAAAATATATGCACACATATAAAACTATATTTCAATAT
Organism: Notamacropus eugenii; assembly: GCF_028372415.1. Taxonomy (NCBI): domain Eukaryota; kingdom Metazoa; phylum Chordata; class Mammalia; order Diprotodontia; family Macropodidae; genus Notamacropus; species Notamacropus eugenii. The sequence continues at coordinate 448,014,326 of NC_092874.1, read as the reverse complement.
GATCAACTTTCTGTTTAATACTAGATATTTTATTTTAGGAACCAAAAAAATAATTGTAAGAAGAGGTGCATGTCCTTCCTCAGACTCCTAGAAGAGTCTCATCACATATATCCCTCCCGAGTTCCCCCCCCCCCCCAAACACACATACAGATCTCAGAACCTCTGTCTTAAAAGAATCACCTGGGCACTGAGAAATTCACTGACTTAACCAGAATCATATGACTCATTTGTGGTAAAAAATGCACCAACACAGGTCTTTTTAATTTCAAGACTGACACCTTATACTATTTAAATGACCTTCTTATTTTGTTTGTATGTTGCATTTATTTATTTGTGCACATTTCACTTACCTCTCTCTACCAGTAGAATACAAATTGTGTTCTGAAAGGCCTGCTTTCATTTTGTCTTTATTCTCAGTACAAAAACACCATGCCATCCATGGTGTATGCACTTAATAAATGTTACCTGAATTGGATAAAACTGAAATGAATCTAATGGACTGCTGAGCTTAGGGGGAAGATTATGGACTCCATTAACAACAGTACTAATTGACAATTTCTTAAATTTTTAGAAACAATTCACTTGGATAGAGTTATTTTCTGATGACAAAAATGATAGTTTGAGTATGAATTTAGAAGTTGAGCTACATGGAGTCAAAAGGTTCCTATTTTTTCCCAGTTCTCAGAATAGTGGCTGGTTTGGATTATTAATTGTGGGCATATATGTGATAGGAATCTTGAATTTGAGCGAGTCTCTATTGTACCATTGATATACATTGGTATTCTAAGCCTAAAGTCCCATTAGTATGTCAAAGACTAGGTAGACTTCTGATGAATGTTTATTTGGCACACCGTTCAGCCTGTTATGCACAAGTGCATAGAATTAAAATAATAATTTCTAGTTGATTTCATGCTTCTGTAGCTTAATGGTCTCTGATGCTTATAGTAGATCCATTATACATACTCTTATACAGAAAAGATGCACTGAAAGAAAATGTCAGCTTTTGAATAAACCACCATCCAAATTTACTCCCAAATGAAATTGAAAAGAAAATTGGAAATATGACTTTTAGAAGGATTTACTACTATTTCTTTTCTGGGTAATTTGATACAGTGGTATTCATAATGATCAGTGAAGTTCTAAGAGTAATTTTCCTGCTCATATCTATGCACTGACCTGACATCTCTTGTTTTTTCCTTTAAGTGCAGTTGAATGTAATTAACCAACAGCTTGGGATTTGATTAAAATGTCACATTTTATGGGTTGATGGTGATTTTCCATGCCTGTCCCAAACTGGGAGGTTAAGAGCTCAACTTGATCTATATGTTGAGCAAATGTTTACATTCTTTGTAGAAGTTGGAAACTGACATATTACATTCTAAATATTCTATCCATGTAAATAGATTGAGTAAACTCTTCCCTGGCTATTTTAACAGAATAGGCCCTTCTAATAGAAGGTGGCAGATATGTCAATAACTCCAAACAGTGAGTAGCACCAAAGTTACTTGGTTTTATAGATAACATATATTTAAATTCACAAATTTATCTTCATAAAGATGATTTACATTGAAATAAAAAAATTAGATGCAGTTCCAGACTGAAGAACAATTAAGTTGTGTACAGAAAGATTGAAATTGAACAAGGTGGGAAAGGCAAGTCATTTTATGATGAAAACTTTTCTGTTCATAATGCATGAATTGGGCAAATTCTGACTATTAGCAAAATTATTATTGCTCGGCATATGGGAGCATTTACCCTTAAGGGAACATTTTAACTGATAGAACAATCAAACCCGAATACTTCTGATTAGTGGATCAATGTTAATGTAGAAGAGAATATTTAATAGATTATCTAAGGATTATATACTTGAAATTTTCTTGTTCAAGATATTTTATCATGATTTTTTTTATCATGACTTGGAAAAAGGAAAGGCAATTTTTTTGAAAAATATATTCTCAGTTGTCAACTCATAGTAGATACAAATTTATTTCAACTGGTTAGGAAAAAGAAATTCTCAGGCCCCAAATATTCCTTCTCAAAATGAGTTGCTTCATGTTTAAATGTAAAGTCTTCAACTAGGTACAAAACCCTAGCTGTAGTGTTATCAGAATTGGAAGTACCTAAGTCTAGATATACCTGTGTCTGGATAAAGTGTCCATCAAGCACTTCACATTACATCTAGAGTCAAGATAACAGATAATAAAGGTCTGAACTGAGGTGATGGCTTTGAAAGTGGAGAGAAGAGGATGAATCTGAGGATATTTCAGTTAGAATTGACAATATTTAGCAGCTCATTTGGATATGAAAGAAAATTGAGTCAAAATTGTAACCCCGGATGACTGAAAGGCTGGGAGAACTATTCAAAGAAAGAGAAAACTTTGCAGGAGATAGTTTTTTTTTGAGAAATGTTATAATATTATAGTAAATAACTGTAGATTTTGTTTCCTTTTTCATTTATATTATTATTGTACATTTCAGTGAATGCTCAATTATAATTTGGAAGACTGAAGATCAGAGTATCAGAGAAACTTTTCTATTCCTGGATATGCCTTTTATAACACATGTGTCTTTAAGAAAATCACTCAACATCTTTGGCCCTCTATTTATGTATGTATAAAATGAATTGTTTGCGCTTATTTTTAGATTCAATGATGAACTTGTGGGGGTAGAGCCATGATGATGCAGTAAAGGAAGTGCTCAGCCAATCTCTCCAAATATCAATTTCCAAACAAATTTAAAATAATGTTTCACCTTGAATTTTGGAGTGCAAGTCAACAAAAGGATGGACTGAGACATTACCTTAATTTATGATAGCTTCAAACATCAAAAGAAGAAATCTGTGGCATAGGGTTGGAGGTTAACCTAGAGCCTTGTGGATGAGACACATGGTGGGTCTAGGAGGTGGTGATAGAAGTAGTAGAGGTTTGAGGAACTCTCAAGGCAGATATGGTAAATATATCTGCCAACTTGTAAGAAAGAGATTGCAGGGGATTCCTGTGCTAGCACTGGATGTCCATGTACATGCTATTTGACAGCTTCATTGCCTATATTTATTTTGGGTCACAATTCAAAAGTGAAGAGGAGGACTTTTGGTCAAGAGGGAGAAAGACCCTTGAGGAGTAGTATCACTTCCAGTCCCAAGGTAGCAGCAGTCCTGCAGAGCAGTATCCAAGGCAATATCAAGAGATCAGGGGGCCCTTCCAGGTAAGAACCAGAAGGCATACTAGAAGAGTAGTCACTACTGTACTTCCTAGACCATTTTGCCTTGGAAGCACTGAAAACTTCTGAGCATTCAAAAGTAACTCTGAAGAGAAGTAGTGTGAAAAAGTTTAAAGGAATAGATTAGGTACACAACACAGTAGCAAAGCACCATAGCAATCTCATGTTTGATAAGCCCAAAGACCCAAACTTTTGGGAAGAGAACTCAGTATTTGACAAAAGCTGCTGGAAAAACCATTTGGAAAAAAACTAGGTATAGTCCAATATCTCACACCGCATACCAAGATTAAGTTAAAATGAATAGAAGATTAAGACATAAAAGTTGATACCATGGGCAAATTAAGGGAGCATGGAATGGTTTATCTATAAAATCTATGTATAAGGGAGGAACTTATGACCAAAAAAGAAGATAAAGAACATTATGAGATATAAAATGAGTAAGTTTGATTATACTAAATTAAAAGTTTTTTGCACAAAAAAAATTCAAGGTAGCCAAGATTAGAAGAAAGCAAACAGATGGGGAATAATTTATAATAAATGTCTCTGATAAAGGTGTTATTTCTCAAATATCTAGAAAACTGAGTCAAATTTATAAGAATACAAGTCATTCCCAAATTGATAAATGATCAAAGGATATGAACAGGCAGTTTTCAGATGAAGAAATCAACACTATCTATAGTCATATGAAAAAATTTTCTAAGTCACTTGTGATTTAGAGGAATGCAAATTAAAACAACTTTGAGGTACCACCTTATAACTAACAGGTTGCCTAATATGACAGAAAATGAAAACCATAAATGTTGGTTGGAATGTAAAGAAATTGGGACACTAATATCCTGTTGGTGGAGTTTTGAACTGATCCAACAATTTTGGAAAGCAATTGGGAATTATGCCCAAAAGACTATAAAATTATGCATACCCTTTGACCTAGCAATACCATTAATAGTTCGATATCACAAAGAGATCTTTTAAAAAGGGAAAAGGGTCTATGTCACAACTTTTTTAGTGGTGGAAAAGACTTAGAAATTGAGGGGATACCCAGCAATTCAGGAACGGCTGAACTGGTTGTGATGTACGAATATAATGGAATGCAATTGTGCTATAGGAAATGATGAGCAAATTTATTTCAGAAAACCTTGGAAAGGCTTACATGAACTGATGCAGAGTGAACTGAGAAGAACCAGGACATTATTGTGCACAATGATAGCAATATTGTATGATGATAAACTGTGAATGATTTAGCTGTTCTCTGCAATATGATGATCCATGATAGTTCCAAATCACTGTGATGAAAAATGGTATCCACCTCCACAGAAAGAACTGCTCACATCTGAAATGAGGTTAAAGCATACTCTTTTTTCACTTCTTTGTGTTTTTTTCTGTTTTCTTGCCAAACATGACTAATATGGGAATATGTTTTGCATGACTACACATGTATAAGGTACATCAAATTGCTTGCCTTCTCAATGAGGGAAGAGGGAAGGGAGGGAGACAGAGAATTTGCAACTCAAAATTTGTAACTCGCAGAGTTACAAAATATTTTACATACAATTGAGGAAAATAAAATATTATTAAATGAAAAAGCCTGAAGCTTGAGATTTTCTACAACGTCTATCCCATACCAGAAAGAGAACACCGTTTCAAGCTAAAGTTTAAAATCAAGAAATATGGTGGGAAAGTGAGCAAACCACAACAATAAGAACAACGAAAGAAACCCTAACTTTAGCTGCTATGTTGGTAGAGGATCAAGACACAGTGGCCTGGAGTTTGTTAAATAGATAAGATTCCTAAAATTCAATCCTGATTCTTATGTAACAGTAAGAGATTAGCACTTAAAAAGGAAGCCAAAAGAGAAAGTCATAAGGGTAGCAATCAAAGATGATAAATGACTTCCTCTTTATTGTATATTTAGATTAAATATTGTATTATTTAGATTAAATAACCTGAGGAAGAGTCAGAATTAGCCTTTCTCACTTTGAATGATCAATTTAAGTGTGTACGTTTGCATTACAGCTCTTAATTTGAAGGCAATGAGTTTACTCATCTTTCCTTCTTTTTTTCTTCTTCCCTTTCTCACTCTTCTATTCCTTTGTTATTTCTTTTCTCCTTAGCTTTGTTCCTTTTTTATTTCTTTCTTCCTTTCCTCTTCTTCCCCTTCATTTTTTTTTGTTTTTCTCTATCTCTGTCTATCTGTTTGTAAATTTTCTAGCTATCTCATGTCCTCCACTTTAAAAACCATAATTCTAAATTATTAATGATGAAATAGACACATTTACATTAAACGTAAAATTGGAGATTCCAGTTCTTACTGTTGTAGAGTTTATCTCTAACCCTTTATTAGACAGATAGAGAAGTAGATGGGTAGACTCTATTGGGTTATAATTGATTTCCTTTGTAATTCTATGTTGGGATTGGAAGCTTAATTCCGTGTGGACAGTCTCGGGCGGGTAAAGGTGGGAGCTTCTAAATCTTAGAGCTCTCACGAGACCCCCCCAGGAAACGGCAGGGAATCGAGGTGAACCGAGCTATCTCGAGTAATTCCGCCTCTTCCCGTGAGAAACGTGATGGGAGAGAGATCTCCCCACCCTCGAGATTGTCCCGGATTGGAGCACACCTAGTTACCTAACAGCACGGTATTTAGATGCAAACTGTGCGGCTGAAGGTTAAGTAGGATTGAGGAAGCCTGAAAGCTCTCTTAGCACGTGAGGAGCCAAGAGGACAGTAGGCTCCGTTTCTCTTCTTTCCTCTCTCCCCTCCCCCTCTCTCCCCGCTTGTACTTCTACTTCCAATCCCTTAAGATCTTAGCCTCCTTAGGAAATCTCCCCCTCTTCCTCCTAAGGAAGACTCTCCTGCACTTGTAACTAGACCCTGAAATAAAGCTCAACCCTTGTTCGTCTCTGGAACGTCTTTTCTCTCATATGAGCATCCAGCGTGGCCAGCCGAAGACCTCGGAGGTGAGGTAAGAAGACTCGGGTAGCCCACACAGGCCTCTAGGCCTGGCAATTCTATGTATTTTAGGAAGTCAAAAACATTATTCTGAGAAATTGTCCATTGATTTCACAGGAGTGTCAAAGAGGTCCATGACACACACACAAATGAATCCCTGATCAAAAAATAGAGGGAAGGCAATGTGAATATGTAGTTGTTATTAGACCTATATTTGTTTCCAAGGTCAATCATTTCATCTCTGTTACCTTGAGGAAGTGATTTAATCTCCATGTTTCTTATCTATTAAATGATGTTTGGTCAAGTGAGGTGACCTCTAGGGTTCCTTCCACCTCCAAATCTATGATTCTTTGTTCTTATGGTATCAGTGAGTGTGACCAGTGACCATTCTCTTGGATGTTCCTGGTATTTCATTCCATGATGTCTCTGTTTCAATATTATGGCATTTACAAGGGAAATCTTCCAATAACTCACATGTAGAAAAAATGGGGAGTTAGCAGGAATTCTTCCTGGAAAAATAACCTAATCCTGGTCTGTATACATGGGAGTTTTAAGGTCAGTTTCTTTCACTATAGAAGTTAAATAAGGGCTTCATAGGTCTACACTGTGTTATTCATATGCTGCTTAAATGTTTCTCTGAATTAAAATAAAAACAATTTCTCTGGGGAGTTAGGAGTTTTGCATATTTAATTATCAGCTATGCATTTCCTGTTCAGTGTCTTTCTATTTTCTGCTAACTCTCAGATGGAGGATAATAATAAATGTTTGTTCAGCAGCAGCTGGCCTCAGATTGTTATCCTATCATGAACATGTTTTATTTATTTATATTCTTTTTAACTCTTTTTATTCTCCACCCTCCTATTTGAGATCTTGAACAGGAGAGAAATTTGTACCAGTCTTTAAACAGTCCCTTTCAAGTTCTTCCTGGTGAATTAAGTCCCGTTGTATTTATATACTCAATCTCACATGACCCACTGTGCAGCAATGGAAATTAAAATGTTTGTCTCTAGTCCACTTCAAATGAAAATTAAGATAAATTCTGGAACAAAGAAGACCAGGTCTTCCAACATCACATAATGTTTGGACAAATATTATACCTTGTAGAAAGTCATCAGGGAGAATTCTTTAATGTTGATTTCAGAATAAAAGAGTAAGGTGACTTTACTTTTTATTTTTTCTTCATTTCAATATTTTCTCTTCTTAAAAAGTTTGTTTAGTATTTTATATTCCCCAGTTATGAGCAAAAATTATTTTTGACATTACTTTTTAAAACTTTGAGTTCCAAATTCTCTCCCTTTCTCCCTTACCAACCACCTCATTGAGAAGGCCAGAAATTCAATATAGATTATACATGTGTATTCATGAAAAAAAGTCCATAGTAGTAATGTGTAAGAAACATAGACAAAAAAAAAAAAAAACTCAAGAAAGAGAAAGCAGAAAAAAGTGCATGTTTCAATCTGCAGTCTGTATTCAGACAATATCAGTGATTTCTCTGAGGATTGATAGCATTTTTCATCATAAGTCCTTTGGAGTTGTCTTGGATCATTGTTTTGCAGAGAATAGCTAAGTCATTCACAGGTGATCATCTTAAAAATATTGCTGTGGCTTTGTACAGACTACATTTCACTATTCATCAATTCACATAAGTCTTTCCACATTATTCTGAAAGCATTCTGTTCATCATTACTTATGTCACAATGGTATTCCATTGTAACCACAAATCACAATTTAGTCAGCCATTCCACAATTAATGGATATCCACTCAGTTTCTAATTCTTTGCCACCAGAAAAGAGCTGCTATCAATATTTTTGTACATATAGATCCTTTTCCTTTGTTAAAAATCTCTTTTAAGATACAGACCTAGTAGTGGTATTGCTAGGTCAAAGGGTATGCATGGTTTTATAGCCCTTTAGTCATAGTTCCAAATTGCTCTATGGAACAGTTAAATCAGTTTACAACTCCACCAACAGTGCATTAATGTCCCATTTTTCTCACATTGCTTTTTGTCATTTTTCTTTTATGTCCCATTAACCAACCTAACAAGTATGAGACAGGACCTTTGAATTATTTTAATTTGCATTTCTTCAATCATTTGATTACTCCATCTGAAAAACTGTTCATATCTTTGATCATTTATCAACTGGGGAATGGCTCTTATTTTTATAAATTTGACTCAGTTTTCTATATGCTTGAGAAATGAGTTTTATCAGAGAAACTTGCTTCAAAATTTTTCACAATAACTTTTGCCATTTCTCTCCATCTTATCCCCTCTAATTCTGTTCTCTCTCCTTTCACCCTGTCCCTCCTCAGAAGTGTTTTGCTTCTGACTTCCTCTTCCTGAAATCTGTCCTCCCTTATATCACCCCCCCACACACACACCTCTTATCTCCTTCCCTTCCTACTTTACTATAAGGTTACATAGATTTCTATACCTAACTGAGTGTGTGTATGTTATTCCCTCTTTGAGTCAATTCTGATGAGAGTGAGGTTCACTCAGTCCTGCTTCCCCTTCCCCTTCCCATCCATTGTAAAAGTTTTTTCTTGCCTCTTTTAAGGAGATAATTTATCACATTCTACCCCTAACTTTCCTTTTCTCCCAGTACATTCCACTCTCACCCCATAATTTTATTTGTTTTTAGGTATTGTCCTTTCATATTCAACTCACCCCTGTGCTCTCTGTCTATATGTACTATTTATAACTACCCTAATAATGAGAAAGGTCTTTTGAGTTACAAGTATTATCTTGCCATGTAGTAATGTAAGCAGTTTAACCTCAGATCACTTATGATTTCCATTTTCTACTTACCCTTTTTATAATTCTCTTGAGTCTTGTATTTGGAAGTTAAATCCTCTACTCAACTTTTGTATTTTTATCAAGAATATTGGAAAGTTCTTTATTTCAAGGTGGAGCCAAGATGGCAGAGTAGAAAGATATACATACACTAAGTCTTCCCCCACAGCCCATAAAATACCTGTAAAGAAAGACTCCTAACAAATTCTAGAGCAGCAGAAGCCACAGAGCAACAGAGTGGAGGAAATTTCCAGCCCAAGGCCGAAGGGAAAGGTCTGTCATACTGGATGTGGAGCAGAGCCCATCTCAGCCTTGGCTGCATGGCACCAGGAGGGCTACCCAAGCAGGCCTTGGGGGCAGAATCCCCAGTGACAGTAGAGAAGTAGAACAAAATTTGGGAAGAGAAATGAGAGTGAAGCAAGAAAATCTTGAAAAGTGAGTCAAAAAATTGCTAAAGGAGACTCAAAAATGCTGAAGAATATAACACCTTTAAAAATAGGCTAACTCAAATTCAAAAAGAGGTTTGAAAAGCCAATGAGGAGAAGAAAGCTTTAAAAAGCAGAATTAGCCAAATGGAAAAGAAGGTACAAAAGCTCACTGAAGAAAATAGTTCTTTAAAAATTAGCATGGAACAGATGGAGGCTAATGACTTTATGAGAAACCAAGAAATCACAAAACAAAACCAAAAAAATGGAAGATAATGTGAAATATCTCATTGGAAAAGCAACTGACCTGGAAAATAGATCCAGGAGAAACAATTTAAAAATTATGGGACTACCTGAAAGCCATGATCAAAAAAAGAGCCTAGACATCATCTTTCATGAAATTATCAAGGAAAACTGCCCTGATATTCTAGAACCAGAGGGCAAAATAAATATTAAAAGAATCCACCAATCACTTCCTGAAAGAGATCCAAAAAGAGAAACGGAACATTGTGGCCAAATTCCAGAGTTCCCAGGTCAAGGAGAAAATATTGCAAGCAGCTAGAAAGAAACAATTCAAGTATTGTGGAAATACAATCAGGATAACACAAAATCTAACAGCTTCTACATTAAGGGATTGAAGGGCATGGAATATGATATTCCAGAAGTCAAAGGAACTAGGACTGAAACCAAGAAGCACCTACCCAGCAAAATGGAGTATAATACTTCAGGGGAAAAATTGGTCTTTCAATGAAACAGAGGACTTTCAAGCATTCTTAATGAAAAGACTAGAGCTGAAAAGAAAATTTGACTTTCAAACACAAGAATCAAGAGAAACATGAAAAGGTAAACAGGAAAGAAAAATCATAAAGGACTTACTAAAGTTGAACCGTTTACATTCCTACATGGAAAGACAATATTTGAAACTCTTGAAACTTTTTTCAGTATCTAGATAGTTGGAGGGATTATGCACATACCCACACACACACCCATACCTACACCCACATACCCCCCCACCCCACATATATATATACATAGAGAGAGAGACAGAGACAGAGAGACAGAGAGACAGAGAGAGACAGAGAGAGACAGACAGACAGAGAGACAGAGAGACAGAGAGACAGAGACAGAGACAGAGAGACAGAGAGCACAAGATGAGTTGAATAAGAAGAGATTATATCCAAAAAATGAAATTAAGGGTGAGAGAGGAATATATTGGGAGGAGCAAGGGAGAAATAGAATGGGGCAAATTATCTCTCACAAGATAGGCAAGAAAAAGACTTTTCAATGGATGGAAAATGGGGGAGGTGAGAGGGAAAACGTGAAGCTTACTCTCATCACATTTGACTCAGAAGGAGTAAAATGTACACTCATTTTGATTTGAAAACCTATCTTTCAGTACAGGGAAGTGGGCAAGAAGGGAATAATCAGGGTGGGGGGGGATGATGGAAGGGAGGGCAAAGGGAGGAGGGAGCAATTAGAAGTCAATACTTTTGGTCAGGTACAAGGTCAAAAGAGAGAATAGAAGAAGACAGGATAGAATGGAGGGAAATATAGTCTTACACAACATGACTACCATGGAAGTCACTTGCAAAACTACACATATTTAGCCTATATGAAATGACTTGCCTTCTGTATGGGGATGTGTGGGCAGGGAGGAAGGGAGAGAGTTTGGAATTCAAAGTTTTAGGAACAACTGTTGAGCATTGTTCTTGCATACAACTGGGAAACAAGAAATGTAGGTATTGGAGTACAGAAATTTATCTTGTCCTACAGGATAAAAGAGAAGATGAAAATAAGGGAAAGGAAGGATGTTAGAAGTCAGGGCATATTGGTGGTAGGAGTAATTAACAATGCTCAGCATTTTGGGGTAAGGTAAGGGGAGAGATGGGGAGAAAATTTGAAGCTCAAAATTTTGTGGAAATGAATTCTGAAAACTGAAATTTAAAAAAATATTCAAAAACGAAATTTCTCTGTTTCATTGAATGAACTTTTTCCTCCTGAAATATTATATTCAGTTTTGTTGGGTAGGTGATCAGTGGTTGTAACCCTAGCTCTTTTGGTCTCTGGAATTTCATATTCCAAGCCCTCTGATCCTTTAATGTGGAAGCTGCTAAATCTTGTGTTATCCTGACTGTAGCTCCACATTACTTGTTTCTTTTACGCTGCTTACAACATTTTCTTGTTGACCTGGGAATTTTTATTTTGGGCAGTCAGGAGGTGATTGGTAGATTTTTTTCAATTTCTGTTTTACTTTCTGGTTCTAGCATATCTATATGGTTTTCCTTGATAATTTCTTCAAAGATGATATCTAGGCTCTTTGTATGGTCAAGAATTTCAGATACTCCAGTAATTTTTTAATTATGTCTCCCAGATTCTTTTTCCAGGTCAGTTGTTTTTCCAATGAGATATTTCACATTGTCTTCCATTATTTCATTCATTTAGTTCTGTTTGATTTTCCTGGTTTCTCACAAAATCATTAGCTTACATTTGCTCAAGTCTAATTGTTAAGGAATTTTTGTCTTTTCACTGAGATTTTGTACCTCCTTTTTAATTTGGTCAAATCTGCATTTTAAAGCATTTTTTCCCCTTTGGTGAATTTCTGTGCTTCTTTTTCTATTTGGCTAATTCTTGTTAAGGCATTCTTCTTCTCATTGGCTTTTTGCACCTATTTTACCATTTGACCCAGTCTATTTTTAAGGTGTTGTTTTCTTCAAGTGTGTGTGTGTGTGTGTGTGTGTGTGTGTGTGTGTATGTGTGTGTGTGTTTGTGTACATGTGCATGTGCTCGTGTGTGTCTCCTTTACCAAACTCTTGACTCATTTTTCATGATTTTCTTTCATCACTCTCATTTTTCTTCTCAATTTTTCTTTTTATCTCACTTGATTTTAAAAATCCTTTTTAAGCTCCTCTATGACCTGAGAACAATTAATATTTTTCTTGGAGGTATTGGATGCAGGAGCTTTCATTTTGATATCTTTCTATGAGTATGTGTTTTCATCTTCCTTGTCATCATAGTAACTTTCCAAAGTCAGAATTCTTTTCCATTATTTTTGCTCATTTTCACAGTCTATTTCTTAACTTTTAACTTTGTTAAAATAAGGTTCTACTTCCAGGGTGGAAATCACACTGTCCCAAGCTTTAGGGGTTTCGTGCAACTGCTTTCAGAGATTTTAGGGACTTGTAAGTTTTCAGTTATTCCAGTTTGGTACTATCTTAAGAGAGATGGACTTACCACTCTACTGACCTGTGGTATGGTCTGTGAGTGTCCACAATCACTCTTTTCTGCCTTGGAACAGTGACTAAGGTCCTCACTTCACTGTGGCCACAGATTCTGGTGTGCTAGTGTTCCTCCTTACCCTAGGACTACCACCCAGCACTGTGACCTCGATCTGAGTATGGGCAGAACAAAAGTCCTGCCTCAGTGCTAGCAAAGACACTCCTGTAATTTACTTCCAATCAGTTGTTCGATCCCCTTACTGTCTGTGTGCTGAGAGCTCCATAAGCAGCTGTTCATTTCCTGATTCTGTGATGCCCAAGGCCTGCTCCACATTTACTAGGGCTGGCTATTTACTAGTATTGCTTGTTCTAGACTGTGTTCTATTCCCACCCAGGTGTGACAGACCTTTCATGTTAATCTTCTAGGTAATCCTTGGCTGGAAAATTATTTTAGTCCATCATTTTCTGGGTTCTGCCATTTCAGAAATTGTTTTATGGCATTATTTAAAGGTGTTCAGAGGAGTCTTGTGGACAGTTCAGGCAACTCATTGCCTTTTCATTGCCATCTTCAAGTAATATGATTTTAATGGAATTAATTTCTTGCTAGCCTGGAAACAGGGAAATCAGAAACCATGAAAGTAAAATATGTAGAAGGCAAGCTTTTATTGTTGAAACAAGATGACCCTGGATCTTTCCTCATCATTTGCTACATGGAATTATTCATATCCCCAGAGGGTGAAGCTGACCTTTTGGCTTACTCTGCTTATCAGTCATAGTATTTTTTTTCCCAGTCATAGTATGGGAGTCATCACTAAGGCCACTAATTTTTCTCTCAATATCAATGAGAAATTTAACTGGGAGATAGCATTGCATAGTGCAACTGTTCTCATGTATGAGTTTGTAATCAGATTTGTGAAGATAGTCTGAGATGTTTGGGCTAAAAAGATAATCAAACCTTTAGCTCTGACTAATTTTAAGATAATTTTATGAATTATCTATTAAATTACACTGGTATCTACAAATGTTTGTTTCACTTGAAAGTGGTTTACACTACAAAAGAACATTGTGAACCACTGAAGAAGTCACAACACTGAACTTAGGGACAGGACTTCCTATCTTCAAATCCCCTCTCTGAGAGTATCATCTCCCTATGTGACCTTGGGCAAGTTAAATTATCTAAGAACTTGTATTATATGAGAAAAGGCAATAATGTAAGGTTATACTGAAAAGTCAAATGAGGTAAGAATCTTTCAAACTCTAAAAGACATATAAATGTGTGCTAATTATTTGGCCCTCCCTATGCTGTCTGGAACTAGATTTAACTAATTTCAATCAAATGACATTATTTTCTCACCTTGAGGGGGTGAACTTTTTTTTAATTCAGAAAAATGTATTTTACTCCATAATATAGTTGCTTCTTTATTTCTGAATAACTTGTCTCTTTTATTCTTGAGGTAAATTAGAAAGGATCGTCCTGCTTCTAATAGTGAAGAGTTTGCTTCTCAGTTCAAGTACATCAATAGAATTTTTATTTAACTGAAATGAAGCCACAAAGTCACATAGGAAAGTATCATTTCTTACTGTTAGCAGACGAAAGGATTTCAGGGTGGAGAAGACTATTAAGACGGTATGCAGTTCACAGTCTGCAGAAATAATGCTTCTGATGCTGAGTCAAATATAATATGGAAAAATGAGATAAATGCTGGTGAAGTAAAAAAATATGGTTTTAAAAGCAGAGAAAGAAAAAAGTTTATTTGAGATAGATCATCTCCCTTAAAATCTTAAAACATTCTGATGACAAATTTAAGAAAATTAAAAATTTCTAATGGTCTAATGGATTGAATATGGCAAAAGTGTAAAAAATAAATCACTGATTTCTAAATGGAAAAACAAAGAATGGGAGAAGGGTAAACATTTATAGATATATCAATGAGAGTTGGTTTCCTTAACTTCATGTTGCTTGGCGAGAGTATCATGGCCTATAACTATTAAAATTATGATAATAGTAGAACTTTGTCTAGATGAGAAACTCATCCGCATAAATAGAGACTGAGCTATGCCAGCAGTTTGTGGCAAATATGATGCATATTTTTCATGTCCCTACGATTTTCCCTTTTAGATGCAACCCTCAAAATGTCAGGAATGTCAAAGGAATCTATGAAAATAAAACACTAAGGAAAGTGGTCTAGCAATAAAAGATTTCAAACACTACTATAAAGTGGTAATTATTAAAACAATTTGGTACTGGGTAAGAAATCAGTGGAATAGATTAGGTATTCAATATATAGAATTAAATTACTATATTATTGTTGAGTTTGATAAATACCACATCTAAATTTTGGGGGGCAAGTTCTCACAATTGGAACAAAATGTGGGGAAAACTGGAGAGCACTTTGACAACAACCAATCTTAGCCCAACTTCTTACACTATATACCAAGATGAGATCAAAATAAGTACATTTAGACAAAAATATTGGTGTCATAAACAAATTAGAGAAACATGGAAAATTTTACTTGGTACATCTATGCAGTATGAAAGAGTGTATGGACAAACAAGAAGGTCACAAGAAGTAAAATTAACCATTTTGATTACATGAAGTTAAATCATTTTTGCACAAAAAGGCACTAAAATTAGAAGGAAAGCAGGAAACTAGTGAAATTTTTTTGCAGCAAGTTCCTCTGATTTTCAAATATATGGAGAACTGAGCCAAATTTAAAAAAAAGACAACTCAGAGCCTTTGCCCAGTGAATACATGTTCAAAGCTATGAACAGACAGGTTTCATAAAAGAAATCAAACCTATCAATAGTCATATAAAAATGCTCTAAATTATCATGAAATAGAAAAATACAAATTAAAACAACTTTGAAGTATGTCCTCACACCTATCTGAAAGGACAAATGATTGAGGGAATATAGGAAAATAGGTGTATTAATGAAATGTTAGTGGGGTTGTAACTGTTCCAAACATTCTGGACAATAACTATGTGCAAAGGGCTAAAATGCTGTCCATAGCCTTTGGCCCATGAAGACAATTATTAGGGTTGTATCCCAAAGAGATTAAAGAAAAGATAAAATGGAGTATATTTTACAATAAATATTTATAGTACCTCTTTTTGTGGTCACTTTAAATTGGAAATTGAGATGATTTCCATCACTTGAGAAGTGGCTAATCAAGAAGTGATGCATGCATATGATAGCATAGTATTGTGTGATAAGAAGTGATGAGCAACATGGTTTTAGAAAAGAATTGAAAAGACTTTTAGCAACTGATGCAAATTAAAATGAGAACTAAGAGAACATTGTATATAGTAACAGCAACATAGTAGGATAATGAGATATTAAAGACAGTTATTCTGATGAAAACAATTTTCTAAGACAATTCAAAAGTATCCACAAGGAAAAATGCCATATACCTCTAGAAAGAGAATTGACAAAATCTGAGTGCAGATTTAAACATTCTTTTTCATTTTCTTTATGTTTATTTTTTATTGATTTTTGATAACATTGCTAAGAAGCAAATTACACAAATTTTACAAAAATATGTTTCACATGATTTCACATGTATATTTGATATGATGCTACTTGTCTTCTAAATGGGTGGGAGACATGGTGGAGAGAGGGAATTTGGAACTCAATTTTTTAGAAAAGAATGTTTAAAATAAATACATAATTTAATTAAAAAATAAACTCATCTATCTTGCAAAGTCCTGCCTTTTTGTTCATCCCAATCTCCCAAGTTTAGAACTTTAAAACCATACTTGAATGAGACAGTAGCCTTTTTCTCATCGCTGATAGCCAATCAGTTGCCAAGTTTTGATGAATCTATAATCATAACACCTTACATCCATTTACTTTTCTCTACTCTTCTGGTCCCTACTCTTCCCTATACTACTTATTTTCCCAACATATTTTATTTTTGGAGTGCCAGAAGGATAGTCCAAAAATACTGCTTTCTCTCTCCTCTCCTCCCCCCTCCTCTTCTGTAGACCATAGAAAAATAGTTATTTTGGAATAAGTATTATACAAAAAGAGACTTAGGGGAGAGGTGCGTGTGAAGGCTCCCCATCTCCAACTTTTAGTACCAGATCTAGTGGTCAGTGAATGCAAAGGGAAAGCAGTTTATAGGACAGTCTTTTTTTTTCTCCTGGCTTATTATTCAAAAAGATTTTTAACATTAGTCAATCTAGTCAAGTCTTGTCCTGTGTTCTGGGTTAATCACTGGTAGTCTCTTTCTCTATGCCTAAGCCCCATTGGCTCATTTTAGGACTAGATTCAGTTTTATCTTAGCTCTTTTGTTGCTCTCGCTCCAGATACACAGGCCTCAGCAGTTGGCCACTCAGGTGTGTAATCCCCAAAGACTCTGTTATCCACATGATGAGCAAGGGAGCTTATATCTAATATTCTTGTGTCTGTTTCCTTCACGGTGAATGCATGTCACAAAAATCTTTCTCAAGGAAACTGAGGAGTTTAATTTTCAGGGACAAAAAATGCTTGCCACATGGTTGGCACCATGATGGGTAAAGAAACTCCACCAAATGCAGAAGTTCTCTATTCCCTGAACCCCAAATAATAGTCAACAAAATTTTGGAAACTTTTGGGCTGGGGCATAGATTTCACCTCTTTCTATTTTCTTCCCAATATATTTTCTGTTGGAATTTCCAGATCCTCCTTCACTCCCCACAGAGCTGAAGTGCCATTACAGACACTTGCTAGACTACAAAATGCATGTATAATGCATATCTAATATTCATAGAAATACTTTCCTATGGAAAGCAGGAACAGTCATTTGGGGAAAAGGTCTCATATCAGAGTTTACTTATAAAATGGGAATTTCAATATTGACTCCAACCTCCATTAGGGATTATAGAACTCTGCAATGACTTTCTATGAAACACTCTGAAATGCAAAAGTGAAATGAGCTTCCAAAACAAAAATACACTTTCCATCAAATTAAAACTTTTTCAGGGAGGAACTCTCACAGGAGAAAGAATTTTGACATAATATGCATAAAAAATCTTACTTCTAGGGTACAGGAAATGGTCTTTATAATCTGTTCTTTTATTAGTAATTTCCATATTTGTCTCTTAGTAATAATAATATGACAGTTTTTAATTGTCTGCTATTCTGTTTTTCAGTGTAACTGAACTTAGTAGATGACACTTTGTTGATTGATCAAATGGGCCCTGCCACAGGTGGGAATGATTTGTCAAATTATCTTCTCTACAACTGGTGAATTAATTTCAGCAGAAGATGAAAGTGCTAGACCACAGTTGGTGGTCTGAGTGTCAGGATACCTGCTGTAAAGTTAAATAATCTGCTCTAATTATTATTGAACAAAAGGGTTTACATGATTCCTGACTTTTAGTGTTATCCAAAATATCCCAAAGCAAATGATACAACAGATTTAGTATTGAAAAATATGTAGAGGAAAATGACCAGATTTGGGGTAGCCAATGTATTTGTGTTTGAAGATTTTTGTTGTTTGTTTTTACCACCTCACTGAATTAATCTGTGTGTAGAGTTCTCTACCAATACAGGCTGGTAACTTTTATGAAACTTATAGGCTCAGACAGCTGTTAAATTAAGGACATTGCCAGGGATATAAAATCTATATGTATCATAGATGAAAGGATTTGATTTTTTTTTCTGAATCTAAGACCTACTCTCTAGCTACAGTTTATTACTAGAGCAGAGTCTAGGTCATACACATATCTATTCACATATACACATATGAACACACAAGAGCATACATCTGTACACATACACAAGTGCTCTAACTGCATAATGTCATAAAGAAGTAAAATAAATGAGAGCAAAAAAGAAATATGGGAAAACAATGAGAAGAAAAATGATGATAAGAAAATGATTTAAACTGAATATGAATGTGATGTGAAATATGATGTGAAATATAATGCAAAAATTACTTGTTTTCCTCATCCTTGTCTAAGAATTTGCTGAGAAACTTTCTTAAGAATTAGAAATTTCTTACTCATTTGAATATTTTATCCTTTCCTATTTTGTAGGTTTTTCCCTTTTGTTGTCTTCTTACAATTATTCTGATTTTGCTAATTTCACAATAATCATGGTGGTATTCGGAATGGCTTCTTTTAGTCTAATTTATTCCTTTAAAACCAGCCTTCAGACATTGAAGCTTAAAGTTCTGTTTAGGAATTCTCTTTTCACATGTCAAAGAATGTTAAGTCAATTGGAAAATAATTAGTCAAACCTCTGTTCCTTTTGTCACCAGTGCTCAAAGGAGGCTTTTATTATTATCACTGAGTTATGCATTAAAGTGGGAGATATATTTGGTCTCACAAACTCTTGTTTTGCCAACTGATTGGCTTTTAAAAGCTTATTCTGAAATTGTGAACACGTCTGAAATATCAGGCTTCTTTCTCCTTTCCTTGCTGAAACCATTATTCATATTGGTATGTATATTAGAACCCAACATAAATATCTAGATGTTGAACTTTTCCTTTTGGGAGGGAAGAGATTTCTTTTGTTTTCTGGTGGGAGGTTTTGAGGAGTGATTGAGTGAGGAGGAAATTTTTATCTTATTGAAAATTAAGATGTGTGTTTTAATACTTATTTTGTCTCTGAAGCTAAGTATAATAATCTTTTTATAGAACTGGATGAACACTAGCTCTGGATATTGAGGAAAAAAATCACATCTCTGATACTAGCAATGTGACAAGGGGCAAGTCAATTAATTTCTTTTACCCTCTGTTTTATCAGCTATGAAATAAAAATATTGGACTAGATGAGCTCAGAGGAACTTTCTAGTTCACAGGGGTAAAACCTGCAATCTCAAAGCCACCTGTGGTCCAGTAGGTCCTCAAGTGTGGCCATTTGACTGAATCCAAACTTTATAGAAGTCTGTTTTATGAACATTTATTCACTGCCTATATACCACCATCCTACCATTTCCTTCAAGAAAATAAAAAATCTTTTGTTTCTATGAAGTTTGGATTTGGTCGTAATGTTGAACTTGAGGATCTAGAGGTCCACAAGTGACCTCAAGGCTGCAAGTTCCCTACTTGTGTTCTAGTTCATTATCATAATGCTCTACCTGTCTTTCCTATATATAGATAATTAAAATGAAGAAATATATATTTCAAATATAATCTGCATGGTTATGTACTCTAATAGACTTATAATGTCATAGAAATTCTTGGTCCTTAGAGGGCTTTCCAGTGAGCCACCTCTGGTCAGTCTTTTCAAGCTGGAGAGATTTGAGGTATTGAGGATTTTTGTCTCTCTAGCATCTTGTAATAGCTTATCCCTATGATTATTTTGTATTTATTTTGTACACATTATCTCTACTATTTAGAAAGTAAGACACTTCTCAAGAAAAAGGATCACTTTCATTTTTGTCTTTATATTTCTAGTAACTAGTAGAGTGACTGGTGCATAATAGCAAGTTAATAAATGGATGCTGTTTGATTTATTTTCCTTTTTGGATCAATTGATCTACTTTTGGAGAAAATCATAACCAGGAGACCAGGAAATCACTAGTTAACATTTTAAGTCATAATAATTCATAAATTCCATTTCCTAAAGTGTAGAGGGTTAAGATTTGACTTAGTGAAAGTGAGACCCACACTGACAAAATCATGGCTCTTTTAGGAATAGATTATGAAGTATATTGGTCACTAACTGGCATGAACTTCATTTAATGAATAGAGAACTTTTAGAAATAAAATCTGCTCATGATTTGGTTAAATAAGACCTTCTTGAAATTGTGTTATTGATTATTTTATTTATTTGGGAAAATATCATAAGTGAAAGGGGGTGTCTAGGTGGCACAGTGAATAGAGCACTGGAATGGGAACTAAGAAGTAATCTTCTGCCTGAGTTCAAATCCAGCCTCAGATACTTATGAGCCGTGTGACCCTGGGCACCCTGGTTACCTCAGTTCCTTTTCTATAAAATAAGCTGAATGAAAAAAAAGAGACAAACCACTTGAGCACCTTTTCCATGAAAAACACAAATAGAATTATGGAGAGTTAGACATAGCTGAACAGTAACAAAAATAATAAATACACACACATATACATATCTGTATACACACACATATTCATGCATGTATGTATACAAGTCAAGACTTGAGTTCAAATCTGGCTTTAGATACTTACTAACTGGGTGACCCTGGGCAAATTATTTAACTCCATTTGCTTCCAATAAATAAAGAGATAAAAGACAAATGAAATACATGAAAAAAATTAATAGTTGTGGTGGTGCATGGCTATAATCTCTGCTCCCGAGAAGGCTTAAGTTGGTGGATTGCTTGAAGTTAGGAGTTCTGAGGTTTAGTAGGACTAAAGCCAAATGAGTGTCCACACTAAGTATATAACCAAGTTGGACAATGAATTAGATTAGCTTCAGAGTATACCTTGATCTGTGGCCCCCTGTAAATAGATTTTGGAAGCAATGAAATTATATGTGTGTTTGACCATATTGAAATTGTTGATAGAATAGATGATTAAACAAAAGTTGAACTTCATAGACAAAAGTAGGAATCATTTCCTTTAAGTATATAGTAGGATAGGGGGAAAATAGGCAGTGAGTAAATGTTCATAACACAATAGGACAGCATCAAGGGGGACATTCAAATTATCTAGCTCCTTTTCCACATGAGGAAATTGCAGATTAGAATAGTTGCCTAATTTGTCCTGGCTTAAATAGAGTGTTCAAGAAAGACTAGTACCTCTGGTGTGAGGGCTGCCAAGCCCTTTTCAGAATTATTTTCCACTTTTGGTGTCCTCCTGATTCACCCAACTCTCACCTGTGACTCCAAGAAGTTATAGTTCGTTCAATGGCCGTACTTCCTAAATCATTTTAGCAAATAGGCTAAACTAACTTGAGAGTAACTAACAGGTATCAATCCAGTCATTGAGTTAGGGAAATATCTACTCCAAACATGCATGTGAAGAATTCTCCCAGTGGGATGGGTGGATGAGAAAAAAAAGTTCTAATAGCCATGAAGGAGGCTGAAGTACATGTTTTGGAGTACTAAGACCTTGGTTAGACATCAAAGACACCAAGATCATTTACTACATAGTGGGTCATTGCCAGACATCCTGGCTTTTGTCCTGACACTAGATAACAATGACTCTGGAAGAGAGAGTGAGGCTGATGACTTCACACACCTCTGCCTCAATTAAATTCAATGTATGAATGAGTCAAAAGACATCACCCATACAACTTTACCATTTTTCTACCTTAAACTCTTGTGGCAATAGGGAAGTGATGAAGCTGCAGGTGGGCATACACAGGGAGCTGTAGTCACAACCTTACTTTAAAGAAACCATGCAATTTTCACTCAACAAAAACCTGTAAAGCATCTAATGTGAGCTGTGTACCTAAATAGGCACTGACGATTCAGATGCCAGAGTGGAAGTTCTTATTTTTGCTAAGCTCAAATTAAATCTTGGACAAGTCCAATAGGATATTTTCTTCTCTAGGTCATTTATGGGAATAGCAATTCCTGATTAATTGACTTTCAGAAAAGCCCTAAGAAACTAACTCATTTGTCATTTCCCACTGGGGGTTATCCAATTAAAGTACTGAATGTTATCAAAATCCCCAACGAGACCCAGAGACCAATCAGGAATCATTTGATTTACATAGACTGGTCCTAGTATGTCTGAAAACAACCGGATTTCTGTGAACCGAGGCTGACCTAGATGCTAAAAGGATGGTTTATCTCTACTGTTTACCATGTTGTACTGTAGTTCCAACAATCATGTATGTGCTTAAATAATTTCTTATTTAATCAAATTCTGTAGATCTAAACTTCTTGTTATGTATCTCCAGATTGGATCTTCTCTAATTTATCAATTTATCTATCATATAAACATGTTTAAATGCCATCTTCACCATGGTTTATGAGCTCTTTGAGAGCAGGGACTAGTTTTTGCTATTGGTGGATTTTTTTAAATCTCTAACACTTAACACACTGTCTGGCACATGCAAGATGTTTAATAAATACTTGTTCACTTGACCTGAAGAGATTTTTCATTTTTTTCCATTCCAAGACCCCATCAGAGTGACTTCATCATATATGTGTTTTGAAAAATGCTTCTTGAATTATTAGACTGGACAAATTGGCACAGCACATAGGTAGGATTTAGAGTTAGAAATGAGAGATAGGGAAAGGGCAGGGATATGAATGATATGAAGTCTACCTAAAAGTCTGAGCCATATATATTGGTCAGCAACAATTGGGCACCGAAGTCCAGATGGTGTTCTGATACACTTGCTTTTAATAGTGTCAGTCAAAATAAATGTTATTCCAATTTATTAATTTTTAGTTTTCAACATTCACTTCCATAAATTTTCAATTTTCTCTCCCTTCTTTCTCCTTCTCTAAGACAGCATGCAATCTGATATGGGCTCTACACACATTCGCATGAAACACATTTTCACATCAGTCATGTTGCATAGAAGAATTATAATAAAGTGTAGAAACCACAAGAAAGAAAAATCAAAACAGTAACAAAAGAAAATAGTCTTCTTTCCTCTGTGTTCCAACTCCATAATTTCTTCTTTGGATATGAATGGCATTTTCCATCATGAGTCCTTTGAAATTGTTTTAGGTCCTTGTATTGCTGAGAAGGGTTAAGTCTTTCAAAATTAGTCGTCACACACTGTGGTTGTTTCTGTGAACAATGTTCTCCTGGTTCTGCTTACTTCACGCATTATTAGTTCATATAAGTCTTTCCAGGATTTTCTGAAGTCCACCAGCTCACCATTTCTTATAGCACAATAGTATTCCATTACATTCATATATGATGACTTATTCATCCATTCCCCAATGGGTGGACATCCTGTCAATTTCCAATTCTTGGCCACCACAAAAAGAGCTGCTAGAAATATTTTTGTAATGTTTGTTCTTTTCCCTTTTTTACGATTTTATTTTGGGATACAGTCGTGGAAGTGGCATTACTCAATGTTATTTCTTTCTGAAAAAGTGTCCATAAAAGATTTCATATTTCTCATTAATTTCTACTTTATATAAATTTCTAAAAATTTCAAATATTACAGCAAAGTTCCATATAGAATAAGTTGTCCAAATCATGTGGAAATTTTTGGTTCTATTTCAATCTGTTTACTTTGGTAGCTAGAGACTAAGTTCATAATGGGTTAATAATAAATGGGTGAGTGTGGGCAAGCTGAGCATATATACCTTTAATTTTCCTCTGCATAAATTGACAGGATACATTAAACCAGGAGCAGAGCAGTCAAACTCCAACCCTTTCTGCTAGGAATAATTGTGCAAGAGACTATACATTGAAAGATGAGCTATGAATCCATCTCTCCAGATACAGAATTAGTTACCTTTTCCAGTAAATCCCCTCAATCATCATTCAAAACAATTTAAGAATCCTCAGCCCCAAAGAAAAAGTTTCTCTCCTAACACCTGTTTTCTGTCCCTACTGGTTTTAAAAAAGTAGGGTAAGACTTGAAGTTTGAACATGACGATTACAGACCTACTGTGATGTTTATCACTGCTTACATTATAGCCATCCTTTCTTGGGATATGTAAAGAAAGACACTGACCTTTCTAGGAATGGTCTTCGAAATGAAGACAACCAGCCTATACCAATCCTTATACTACAGGTTATTCAAGTTGTTTTTTTTTTTTTTTCAGGAATATATCCCTGAGTTAGGACAGGTGTATGATCTGTACTCTGACCTACAAAGTATAGCTTGACCTTACATAGTGTTACTGAGTGTAGTTGGTTTCATTTTTTAAACCCTTGGTTACCGTTGGTCCTACTATAATTAGCTCATAATATGTTTTGTATTCGTACAAAATTCTCTTTAAAGAACAGATTGTCTAAACATTACAATATGAACCAGGGAGAAGAGAAATAAATTAGGTAGCCTTGATTACACTTTATACTTTTTGTCATAAAATAGTTTTGTGACCTTGGGCAATGCAGGTAATCAATCAGAGAATAATTTTCTCAACTGGAAAATTCTTTGAGATTTAATACAAATCTCATTCCAACTAACTAGGTGGAATTCCTGTGCTCCTTGGTTCCAGTATCATTGCCTGTGGATATCAGGACTGATGCAGGAAAAGTGGTTTGCAAACCTTATGGCACTACATAAATGTGAGTTATCACTATTATTAAGTGCTTACTGAGGTGTATTACTACAGCGAAACAACAAGCTGGCTTAGAGTGAATGCACCTCTTAAGCAGATAATTTCTCCCAGGCACTCATGAGCCTGACTATATTTAAATAAAGGGTTGCAAGCACTTCAACAATGGTAAGTTTATGATGATGCTGTTGTTACGGTTCTTGTTCT
This sequence comes from Notamacropus eugenii, assembly GCF_028372415.1. Classification (NCBI taxonomy): domain Eukaryota; kingdom Metazoa; phylum Chordata; class Mammalia; order Diprotodontia; family Macropodidae; genus Notamacropus; species Notamacropus eugenii. Next base: position 447,989,409 of record NC_092874.1, on the reverse strand, counting down.
CCATTAAAAGAAGATGCCTATTTTAACAAATATGCTTCATCTAGCTCATATAATGAGGCTATTTTCATGTACGGACAAAATGTCCTAATATAATGGTCTTCTACCAGTCTAGCTACAACAAATTCCATTAAACAAAAGAGTTCATAACACAGATGCTTTGACCAGTTTCCACACGTGTAGGTGACAATCTCTTAATTAATGCTTCATTATTTGCATATTTATAATTGGTACTATAAATATCTCAATGGAATTTGTGAAGATGAAAGTGATGATGAAGATGATGACGACGACGACGATGATGATAATGATAAGCACATCTACCAATTGATATTAGGAACTTGTAGTCTTTGAAGTGATCTGGACCATAAAGGAGACATATAAGAAGACATGTTGAAGAAGATATTCCATCCTTGGCTCCAGAACTTCTCTGGATGTCTGTCACCCTTGGAGTACATTCTCTCCTACAGGTTTCCCTGGGTTCCTTCAATTCCCAACTAATATCCCACTTTCTAGAGGAAGGCTTTCCCAACTCCTCCTAATTCTGAAGCCTTTTCTCTTTTAATGAGAATATATCTATATTTCTATATCTATATCTGTATCTATCTATATGTTTGTATGTATGTATTTATCTATCTATTTCCCATTAGATTGAGAGCTCATGAGATTCTTGAGGACAGAGACCATATTTTGCCTCCTTTTATACTCCTGGGATTTAGCAAAGTCCCTAGCACACAACAGACACCTACTATCTACTAAGTGTTTATTCACTCACTTTTACTCTTATTCCCACCTTCTAAATGTATTACTTGAGAGAGATGTGAGATGCATAATTGTGAGTCATAGGATGTATTTTTAGATTTAATTTTTTTCTTCCTTTTTTTTTTCTTCAAAAATATTTCTGGTACATTATGGTTCCCTGGAAGTAGAGGGAAAGGGTAAGGTAGAAAATGTAGGTGGTATTAAAATAAAACATAATGATAATTAAAAAAATTAAAACAGTGTTCTGAAGTAATGATGTGTTGTGACTTTCCTAGGTTTATACTACCAATACAAATTATGGGTAAGACTTGTACCTACCTCTTCCTGACTCTTATGCTGAATTTTTGTCCATTACTTTACTTTACTTCATCATTGATATTGACTGCTATTACAAAAGAATGTTAGCATTTCAGGAAAATGATTGAAAAGGATAATAATATTAAATAGCATTTAAGGCTTATGATGGAAGGGTGGAAAATGATATAACTGGCAAAATCAGAAGGAATAAAAATAAGTATTTGAACCTTCTCCTGAGCACCATAACAAAGTATCCACCTAAAAGTTTGACATAGAAGGCAAACAGTGATTTTTCTTCTAGTTTGCTAAACTTTTCTTCCTCTTACCTCTTCTTAAAAAAAACTATCTCTCATGTTTGATTAAAAGAACCTAGATATACCCTGTGGGCAGGTTGTGGCCACTCCTCTTACTCTGGGCTGACTGAATAACCCCCAAACTCCCCTCACACAGGAAAAGCTGTCGTTTTCAAAGATGTATTACCAATACCAATCTATAGCTCAATCTTTTCAGCCTCTTAGGGGTGACTCTCTTAGTGACAGTAATGGTAGAGGTTGTCCCCTCTAATTATTCATGGCTTCAGCCCTCAAGCTCCTACTGTCATGTTTCCTATTTTCACAAAATCAGTGACTTTGACATCAACAATTTCAACATTAAAAGCTTTACATAACATTCACAATTATTCAACAGAAAACAAATGTAGTACTAGTCAGACTTAATAGTATACCCATAAACCAAGGGTCACATCTACCCACAATGTAAATGAAAGGGGAGATAGAGTAGTGACACATTTTTAGAATTCCAGCAAGGAGTTATATAAGTGAGCAAATATGCTCAAGGGAACATCCCCTTCTGGACTTTGGGCCTTGATATCTTTGGTCTGTTCAGGAATAATCTGCATCAAAATAAAAACGCTTCTTTTCTAAGTGCTTTCCCTTCTGTCTTCACTGTATTATTCTGAGCAAACCTCTTCCTCTTTTGCTTTTGAACTGATAAAATATTGACAAGCTCTTTTAACTCAAAATAATCCTTAAAAGGGTGCTGAGACAGTGTTACACTCCTACAGTGAAAAGCAATTTACTCAAGTCAGAACTATGAGATATTCTAAGACTGACTCTGGAGGGCAGCTAGTGGGCACACTGGATAGACTGCTAGGCTTTGAGTCAAGAAGACTCATCTTCCTGAGTTCCAATACAGCCTCAGACACTTACTAGCAGTGTGACTCTGGATAAATTACTTGCTTGCCTCAGTTTCCTTTACTGTAAAATGAGCTGGAGAGGAAAAGGCAAACCATTCCATTATCTTTGGCAAGAAAATCTCAAATGGATCACAAAAAGTTGGACACAAGGGAAATAACTGGACAAGAACAACTCTCTGGAAAATGAAAAGGAGTCCTCCCTATTCTTTTCTCTATAGACTCCCATGTTATTCAATTAGACAAAAGCCTTTTTTTCTCTGTAAAAAGCAACTGTAAAGCTTTTCTTGTCTCCTCTGGTTTTCCTTCTTAAGCCAAGGTGAGGAGTAGAGAGAAATAGTTCAAAGGGCGCCACAGTTCAGCTCTCTTCCAATAAGCAGGCTTCAGCCACAGGAGCTGAAGTTTCTGTCAGCTGATTGTCCATGCTGGTGTTTACTTCTACCTTTTAACTATCTCTAATGTCTCAAATAACAACCTTCTAGTAATTATCTTTCCTTTAGGAAAGGTGAAATCAGTTTGTCTGCCTATATGACACCAACATTCCTTATTAATCTTTTCATAGTAGAGAATTATTTGATTCAGAGTTTTACCCTCTGAAATTCTTTTTTAAAAAAAGTCACATGGGAATTATCTGAGAGACCAGAATGCCCCAGATCCTCCATTATTTATCTGCTATTAGTCAGGTTCTCTCAATCCATTCATGCAAGAAACACATTTTTATCTTCCAATAATCTCTCTCTCCTCACAGTTTAAGACAAAAATTCATCCTTCTTCACTTATGGTTTTATCCATTTTTCATGAATAAAAGTTGACTTTTTGCTTCTCTCAACAAACTGTTCACAAACAAAAGTGACAGTAACTTAAAAACAGAAGTTGAAATTTTCATCGTTTAGAAATCTTACAACTCATTTTTAGGGTTTGTAGATAGCAACGTGATGGAAAATTTGACACCATCATGAACTGACTCAGAATTTTGAAAGAATAACTAGTTTTCCTAACATTGGCTCCATTTTTTAAGCGTGAGGTAGGCTGCTCCTTCCTCATGTATTGATTGTTTAGGCTAATAATATAAATACACACACATAGACCCATATACACACATGCATGCATGCATACATACATACATGTTTGTATACATATATACATATGTGTGTAATGTGTTTCTTTTCCGTTTCTGCTGACTATATTTCTTTTACTAGTATAAGGGGTAGAGTTCTTTCTATCTTAGTTTATGCAGTCACAGAATGTATTCACACATTGATGTGATTTCAATGTGTAAACGAGGTATGCTTTATGAGGTGTTATGATCTATTTATGAGGTATGAGAACATTTATGATTTGGTCAAGAGGGGAACTACATGGATAACTGAACAAATAGGTTAGCCATGCTTCTGGTGGCATGAAATATTCGGTCCCTAGATGAATTTCAGAGTTTCAAAGTTGGAAGTAAAGAGAATAGTGATAGAGGTAGAGAAATTTTCTTCCTTCCCACTATTGCCCATTCAATCAGAGTAAGAAACAATATGGGGCAGCAAGGTGGTGCAGTGGATAGAGGGTCAGACCTAGAGTCAGGAAGACTCATCTTCCTGAGTTCAGATCCAGGCTCAAACACTTCCTAGCTATGTGATCCTGTGATTACTTAACTGTGTGTGCCTCGATTTCCTTATATGTAAAATGGGGTGGAAAAGGAAATGGCAAACCACTTTATTATCTCTGCCAACAAAACCTCAGAAATAGAATCACAATGGGTCGGACTTGACTGAAAATGAGTGAACAACAACAACAAGAAGGAAAAATGCAATAGAGGAAGTGGAATAGAGAAACACAGCTGATACAGATACAGATAAAGAGTGTCAGTCACCTAAGAGAGGAATGTCTTGAAGCAGTGTGAGCCTTGACAATTGAGAATAGGGCTGTGGAGAGTTGCTGACCCTAGCAAAGTAGTATGAGTGCTCTATAAGAGGAAACTACTTCCAGACCATACAGTTATAGGAGATTTGGATTTTTTTTTTTATCACATATGCACCTTCTCCTTGTACTGCACTACCATTTAATTCTAAGTTTCAGTCCAATCTTCCCAAGCACATTAAATGTATTTGTCAGAGGGTGAGCTCAGATTCATTGCTAGAGTTTCATGCCTACTTTTTTTTGTTATATCATTTAAATGAACACTAAGGCTAAGAGCTGATTGGATCTGATTATTCGTAGGACACACACTGATGGAAACTTGTGTGCTAGAGTATTGGAAATAGCCAGTTATTGAGAACCTCATGATATGATTTAGCACCTTCCTTCTGGGAATTCAATCCAGAGGTACAGATTGAGGAGTTATCCCTAGAAGGGATATTACAATTAAAAAAAAAAAAAGCAAAACAAGTACCATTTTCTATTTGATTCTTGGTTTGGAAAGAAGGTACTCTGGATGGTGCAATTAGCATTTGAGCAAATGCTTCTTTTTATCAAGAAAAATAAACATTATATTTCTAATTCAATCAATGTATGAAAATTACTAAAAAGAAGAAAATAGTGTTTATAAACCTGTATAACTTGGTTTGAAAACAGAAAGTAGTGAACTTTACATCTTATAATCTAGTTAATATTTCCAAAGTGACAAGACCCAAGAGTAGTACAAGGAATGCTACAGGAGATAGAAATATTCATTTTCTCCAAGTATCAAAGACTGATTTTTCATCGCAACTGCATAATTTTTGCACAACAAAAAGAATATTAGCCTTGGGTTATTACAACCAGTCAATTCCATGAGAGGTGATTGGTGGGAGGAATGACACCAAGTAAACAATAAATCAAAAATAAAGTTAAAGTAGTTATGAGGTGTTGTGTGTCCCCTTTGTGTGTGATGTGTATTTGTTTGTGTACATTAAAGATGCAGCAGCAACTGAACAATTGAATAAATTCAAAAGTCTTCTTCTCTTTTGTCACAATAGAAAGAGAGCGAAATCTGGAGTCAGGGGACCTGGGTTTAAATCTTTAGGATGCCATTCTCTTTCTTACAAGAAATGCCACTTAACTTTTCTGGGTCTTAGTTTCCTCAAGTGTAAGATTAGAGTTTTTGAATATATGACATTTAAGATACTTTCTAGTCCTAAATCTCACACTATTTGACTACTTTGATTTTTTTTATTAAAAGGAGAAATAGAATATACTCATTTATTCTAGTCTGATTTTCTTTTGTTTTTTCCTCCAAAAGTATACTCTGAAAAGTCAAACCAGGTATGATAAGTTGGAATCAAAGAAAGTGAGCTGGTTCTTTTGATTTCAAATGAAATCAGGCAGCAGGAAAATGTGGCCTTATAGGGTTCAAATACACAATTACAGCAAGCCTGGGTAATCACTGAGGAGTTTATATTTTACACATAATTACCCATAGATACACGTTGGAGTCACTGAAGAGAGATATATAGGATGGCCTGAGTGGTTTTGCTCTTATCCTACTTCAAAATGTTAACAGCTCTAATGTGAATAATCCCTTAGGAATTATTTGCCTTTGATTTTTTCTAAATAAATCAGATTTTATGGTTATTGGCATAAACAAATATGTTTATATTTTTAAATCTCTAAAGTTACCAGAATAGTTATTGATTTCTTTAATTAGAAAGTTAATAGGTAGAATTTTAAGTAGTTACCATAGTAACAGAAAAGTCTATTTCTCTTGAAGGAGAAGCATGCAATTAATTTGTCTTTTAAACTACTTTATTGCTGAAACTTCCATAATATGAAATAATAAAGGTCTGGACTCATTACAGTACTTTTTTTTTTTTTACTATAGCCATCTAAAATATCTCTTCAGATTTTTTGAAATTTTAATTGGTAGAACAGTTTCTAACTCAGAGAGATTATTTTCTGTAGTTGGATAAAGGCAAAAGTATTGTAAAATATGCACAATTTTTTAATTATTTAGCTTTGATATAAGTTCATTTCTTTTGCCCCAAACTTAGTCAAAATGGATGAGTGAATGTGGCTATTTATTAAGTGAACATAATGCTTTTATTGAAGATTGAATTTACTGCTTAGCTAAAGGAGGCAATCCAAATTAGTCTGGAATGCATTAGCTGGTTTTATTTTTAAATTGTGCATAATTCAAGCCTAATTTATGTGAGTGTATATAAATATATTTTTCCTTCCCAAGAACTTTTTGAATGTATCTATTCTGGTCTCCCTAGTGCCTCAGTCACTGCCATTCATTCAGTGGTTTTAATATTCTGAAATACTTAATGATAGCAGGTCTTTGTGCATTTGATTTTCTTCTACATGAGTGATTTTCCTACTGGGAAGACCAAATCCTTCCTTCTCATGCCTATTAATTACATAGAAAAAGATAGAAATTGTAATTCTCATTTTATAGATGCAGAAACCAAGATGCAGATCAATTGAGTGATTTACTGCAACAGCGAATTACGTCTATAACAGTCATATATAATAGAACTGATCTCAGCACATAGAAGACATGGTGGTCCAGGGGAAAGAATGCTGAATATCAAGGATGCAGGGACATGTCTTCAAACAATCATAGATTTAGAAATGTGAGAGTCCTCAGAGACCAATTATCTGAATGTCATTTTTTTTCAAGATGAGGAAACTAAGTTTAAATGACTTGGGTCTAAGTCACAGTGATCTGTTGGCAGTAGAACTAGTTTTTTGGGGCACTGTTCTCCATCACCACTTACTAACTCTTTGACCTTGGACAAGACAGTGAAGCTCTTTGACCATCATTTAGGTCATCTTAACTAATTCCTTGAGCTAAATGTATTATACTGATCCTTCTAGCTCTAAATCCTTGAAAAACAACAACAAAGGTGATCTTAAAGCCACTGATGTGGTAATTTAAGTTGCTAGAATTTCATCTTAAGCTAGAATTATACCCTTTCTGTCCATAACTTGTGGCTTTAATAAATACTTATTGAGAAATAGCCTATCTTTATATCACAGTAAGACAAAGTGACTTGGAAGAGAGGATTGCAAAATGAAAACTAGAAAATAGGATCAAATGAGATAATATAATTAGAGTGCTTAGCATAGAAGCTAGCACATAATAGGTGCTTGGTAAATGCTTGTTCTTCCTTTTTTTCCTTGCCAAAATAGCAGGACAGATCAGTTTTGTATAATCTGTTGTTATTCTTTTATTAAGTAGCAACTATATACTAGGCAGTGAGCTAGGACCTTGGTATACAAAGACAAGAGTGAAATAGACTAAGCCCTAAATAAGCTTACATTATATCTGGGTACATATGTAATGAAAATAATCCCTTAATACTCAGAGCTATTCACAAATAGAATGAGATGATTCAAGTACAGTGTATTCCAATTCACTGGAAATGTTCAGACAAAAGCTTAATGGTACCTTCTTTTGTGGGATATAAAGGTGATTTTTAAAAAATTTTGTTTCAGTTGGAGATGGTTGTGCAAGATGATCTCCAAGGTATCTTCAATCTCTGCTTTTCTATGGATTTAATTCTGTAAATTCTGGTGGCTGCACAACATAATTTTGCTTTTCCTCCAAAAGGTACTTCTAAAATATTCTATTTCTTGATAAATGTATCTCTGCCCTCTGTTCCTAGTGTCATTTTTTGGGGAAGTCAGGTAAGAGATAGTGGGATACAATAGAAAGAGTGCTGACTCTGGAGTGAGAGACTTTCCGTTCAATTTTGACCTCTAATTCTTATGACCTTTGAGAATTTAATCAAGGCAGTTAACCCCTCAGGACTCAGCTACCCCCCCCCCTTTTTTTTAAGAATGAGGGATTTAATAATAACTAAGTGCTTTATATAGCACTTACTGTGAACCAGGCACTGTGCTAAACTCTTTATGATTATCACCTCATTTGGTGCTCAAACAATCCTAATAGATAATTGCTATTATTATTCACATTTTACTGATGAAGAAACTAAGTAAAACAGAGGTAAAGAAATACACCTAGTATCACAGAGGTAATAAGTATCTGAGGTTGGACTTGATCAGGTCTTCCTGATTCCAGGCCCTATAATTTATTCATTGAGCTGCCTAGATGTCTAGAATTAGGTATGCAGTATACAGTAGGAAATGACCATGGTAATCTAGTATTTAATAAGCATAATGATTCTAGCTTTGGTGGCAAGAAGTCACTTTTTTGGCAAAAACTTCTTACAAAACTGGAAAGCAATCTGGCAGAAACTAGGCACAGAGCAACATCTCATAATGTATATCAAGGTAAAGTCAAAATGTGTATGTGATTTAGACTTAAAGGTGATATTATAAGCATATTAGAGAATCATGGGAAATTTATCTATCAAAATCTTTAGATAAGGGAATAATTATGATCAATATAAAGAGGATCATGGGAACTAATATAGATATATTTTATTATGTGAAGTTGAAGTGTTTTTGCACAAACAAAAACAGTATAGCTAAAATTAAAAGAAAAGCAGAAAACTGGGGGAAAAAGTTATCTGATAAAGGTTTAATTTCTCAAAGATTAAGTCAAATTTATCAAAATAAGAGCCATTCTGCAATGAATAAGTGGTGAAAGAACTTGAAGACAGTTTTTAGAAGAAGAGATCCAAACTAGTAATAGCCATACTTTAAAATCACTAATGATTAGAGAAATTCAAATTAAAACACCTCTAAATTACCACTGCACCCCTAATAGATTAGTCAACATGATAGAAAATGAAAATGACATATTCTGGATGGGATGTGGAAAAATAGAGATACTAACACACTGTTGTTGGACTTGGAAATGATCTAACCATTCTGGAGAATAATTTGGAACTATGACCAAAGAGCTATAAAATTAGATAACCTTTCATCCAGAAACACAACTAGTAGGTCTGTATCCCAAAGAAGTCAAATAAAAAGGAAATGGACCCATACATATAAAAATGACTATAGTAATTCTTTTTATAGTGTCAAAGAATTAGAAATTGGGGGGATGCCAATCACTTGAGGAATGGACAAACAAGCTGTGGTATATGATTGTAATGGGATACTATAGAATACAAAATGATCAGAAGAATAGTTTTGGAAAAATGTGGAAAGATTTGTTTGAACTGATGCAAAGTGAAGTGAGCAGAGCCAGGAAAATATTTCACAAAGTAATAATAATAATGTTACAATAATCAGGTATGAAATACTTAACTACTCTGACCAAGAAAATGTTCCAAACAATTGGGGCTCATGATGGAAAATGCCATCCACCTCCAGAGAAAGAATGGATGAACTCTCATTGCAGATTGATGCATTTTCCCATATCATTTTTTTCTTGTTTTGTTAATATGTCTAATATGGAAATATGTTTTGCATGACACATGCATAATGGGGTATCATATTTCTTGTCTTTTCAATGGGTGGTGGATTGGAGGAAAGGAGAGAATTTTGAATTCTATATATATATATATATATATATATTTAATATATAATTATAAATATATGTATAATTATATATTAAATATAATTATAAATATATATTAAAAAGAAAGGGGAAAGGTTCAAGCTAATGGCTTCAGAGATTCCTTTCCACTCTAGTTCTATAATAGTTAAACTGAGTACAGAATTGTACCTGATTCCTACCTGAGTATCTTCTATTTGAACAACTAAACTAAGACCTTCATAGAGACAGTTTTTAAAAAAACATGACCTTAGTCACATTATTGACATCATGATATCCATTCCATAAATTTTTGTAAATTTTTCAGTGACCAAATATTATATTCTTTTGGAATGTGCTGACAATGGCTTACCTATATTAAATATCAAAAAAGTATAATGATTGTCTGAAAGAGAACCAATTATTTCAAACTGTCTTCTTTGTCTCTGAAAAACCTGGATTTAAGGATAGAGCATTATATTGAATGAAGAAAAAAATGGATGAGTAAGAAATAAAATGGAGAAAGGGCAGAAAAGAGGAGAAATGAAGGAAGTAGAATACAGAAAAGAATGAGTAGAAAGAGGAAATGAAGGAAGAAATGAAAGAGGAGAAAGATTCAAAACTCTAAAGAGAATTAATTAGAAGAGGGGAAAGAAGAGTAGGAGTAAAAAAAAAAGAAAAAAGAAGAGAAAGGAAGAGGAAAGGGAAATCATCATTAGTCAAAGATTTATTATTTTTTGAATTTATTTATTTATTTGTAGTTTTCAACATTCATTTCCACAAAATTTTGAGTTCCAAATTTTCTCCCCATCTCTCCCCTCCATCACCTCAAAACACAGTGCATTCTGATTACCCTTTTCCCCAATCTGCCCTCCCTTCTATCACACCCTTCTGTTCCCTTAGTTTCATCTTCTCTCTTTTCTTATTGGGCAAGATAGATTTCTATACCCCATTACCTGTATTTCTTATTTCCCAGTTGCATGCAAAAACAATTTGCAACATGTGTTCCTAAAACTCTGAGTACCAACTTCTTTCCCTTCCTCCCTCCCCACCCATTCCCATTGAGAAGGCAAGCAATTCAATACAGGTTCTATATGTGTAGTTTTGCTAAAGTCTTCCAGAATAGTCATGTTGTGAACAACTAAGTATATTTCCCTCCATCCTACCTGCCCCCTATTTGTTCTGTTCTCTCTCTAAACCTTGTCCCTCCCCTAAAGTGTTTACTTCTAATTATTTCCTCCTCCTATTTGCCCTCCCTTCTATCATTCCCCACCCAACTTATCCCCTTCTCCCCTGCTTTCCTGTGGTGTAAGATATATTTTCATACCAAATTGAATGTGCATGTTATTCCCTCCTTAAGTCAAATGTGATGAAAGTAAACTTCACTTTTCCTTCTCACTTCCCCCCTTTTCCCCTCCATTGATAAAGCTTTTTCTTTCCCCTTTTATGAGAGATAATTTACTCCATTCCATTTCTCCTCCCAATATATTCCTTTCTCACCCCTTACTTATTTTTTAGGTATCATCCCTTCCTATTCAACTCACCCTGTACTCTCTCTCTCTCTCTCTCTCTCTCTCTCTCTCTCTCTCTCTCTCTCTCTCTCTCTCTCTCTCTCTCTCTCTCCAGACACACACACACACACACATATACACATATATACATATTCATATATACACATACAAATACACACATATGCATATGAATATATATACACACATATATACGTGTGTGTGTGTGTGTGTGTGTGTGTGTGTATAATCCTTCCAACTACCCAAACACTGAGAAAAGTTTCAAGAGTCACAAATAATATGTTTCTGTGTAGGAATGTAAACAAGTCACTTTAGTAAGTCTCATGATTTTTTTTCCTGTTTACCTTTTCATGCTTATCTTGATTCTTGAGTTTGAAAGTGACATTTTCTATTCAGCTCTGGTCTTTTCATCAAGTATGTTTGAAAGTCCTCTATTTCATTGATTGACCATTTTTTCCCTTGATGTATTATCCTCAGTTTTTCAGGGTAGGTTATTCTTGGTTTTAAATCTAGTTCCTTTGACTTCTGGAATATCATATTCCAAGTCCTTCAGTTCCTTAATATAGAAGCTGCTACATCTTCTGTTATTCTGATTGTACTTCCACAGTACTCATATTGTTTCTTTCTGGCTACTTGCGATATTTTCTCCTTGACCTTGAAACTCTGGAATTTGACTACAATATTCCCAAGAGTTTCTTTTTTTTTTTGGATCTCTTTCAGGAGGTGATTGGTGGATTCTTTCAATATTTGTTTTATCCTCTGATACCAGAATATCAGGACAGATTTTCTTGATAGTTTCATGACAGATGATGTGTAGGCTCTTTTTTGATCATTGCTTTCAGGTAGTCTCATAATTTTAAAATTGTCTTTCTGGAATCTATTTTCCAGGTCAATTGTTTTAACAATAAGGTATTTCACATTATATTCCATTTTTTTTCATTCTTTTGGTTTTATTTTGTAATATCTTGGTTTCTCATAAATTCATTAGCTTCCATCTGCTCTATTCTAATGTTTAAAGAGCTATTTTTTTCAGTGAGCTTCTGAACCTCCTTTACATTTGGCTAATTCTGCTTTTTAAAGCCTTCTTCTCCTCTTTGATTTTTGGGTCTCTTTTGCCATTTGAGTTAGTCTATTTTTAAAGGTGGTATTTTATTGGGCAGCTAGGTGGTACAGTGAATAGAGCACTAGTGCAGGAGTCAGGAAGACCTGAGTTCAAATGTCACCTGAGATACTTGACACTCACTTGCTATGTGACCTTGGGTAAGTTACTTAACCCCAATTGCCTCATCCTGGATCATCTCCAGTCATCCTGATTAATATCTGATCACTGGATTCAAATGGCTCTGGAGGATAACTGAGGCTGGTGACCTGCACAGCCCTCTCTCACTCAAAACAAAGTCATGTGCAAGTCATGCCATTATTTCTCTGATGGCATGGTGTTCTTCAGCAAGAAGGAGGAACCCACGGTCATTTTATTCAGCATTTTTTGGGTCTCCTTTAGCAAGCTGTTGATTCACTTTTCATGATTTTCTTGCATTGCTCTCATTTTTCTTCCCAGTTTTTCCTTTACCTCTCTTACTTGGTTTTCAAAATCCTTTTTGAACTCCTTCATGGCCTTAGTCCATTTTGGAGGTTTTCGATACAGAAGTCTTGACTTTTAGATATTCCTCCGATGGTATGCATTGTTCTTCCTCATCTGAAAGGATGGAGGAAAGTACCTGTTCAAGAAGAAAGTAACCTTCTATAGTCTTATTTTTTTTTTCCTTTTTTGAGCATTTCCCCCACCAGTTGCTTGACTTTTGACTCCTTTGTCAAGAGGAGGGAATACTCTGGGGACCTGTAAGTTCTCAGTTCCTCCAAGGTGGCACAATCAAGGGAGAGGAATTTACTCCTCTCCTGGCCTGTGCTTGGGTCTGGGAGTAACCACTAGCACTCTTCTGCCCAGGATCTGTGATTAGAATTCCCTCTCCAAAGCCTCCACCAGTTCCGCCAGCGCTCCCCCTCACCCTAGTGCTGCCAGTCAGGGCTGAGATTCAGACCAGCAAACTGATTTTCTCCAGAGTCTTTAGCAGAAGGGTCCAAAAATGGATGATGCTGCCCTGCTGCCTGGGGCTGGGGCTAGGGGAGGACCCTACTCCCTTCTTACTCAGATGAAAGAGCTTTTTCACTGACCTTTGAGGCTGTCTTTGGCATTTGTGGGTCAAGGAATCTGGGAATCACAGCTGCTGACTGTGGCACCCTGAAGGCTGCTCTGGTCCTGTCCAAGCTACACCATGTAGCCAAGAATAGGCTGTGCTCTATGAGTTGTGCTCTGCTCTGAGCTTGGTGAGATTGGCCTTTCCTCTTGGCCTTACAGGGTGCCTTGGCCTGAAAATATCTTTCACTCTGTTGTTTTGTGACTTCTGTTGCTCTGGAATTTGTTCAGAGTCATTTTTACAGGTATTTTATGGTCTGTGTGGGAGAGTTTTTATAGGTCCATCCTTCTACTCTGCCATCATAGCTCTTATCCCCCCATCCAGTCAAAGATTTATTAACCTTTTAATATATGTCGGACACAGCATAAAATACTATGGATAAAAAAAGGTAAAAGATAGCCCCTGCCCTCAAGAAGTTCATAATCTAATGGGGTAGACAAGTCAATAGATATACAAGATAAATAGGAAATGAATACTAGAGAAAACACTAGATATAAGAGGTATTTAGGAAGTCTTTATGTAGAAGATAGACTTCTTTTGGATCTTGAAGGAAACCAGGGAAACCCGTAGTTGGAGATGAGGAGGGAGAGCATTTGGGACCTGAGGGACAGCCAGAAAATAGAAATGGAGAGGAAGGATGGAAGATCTTGTTTGTGGAACTGTTTGGAAACCATTGTCACTGAATTGAAGATTATGTTGCTGCTTTTAAGTTGTAAGAAGACTAGAAATGTAGGAGGGGCTAGGTAATGAAGGACTTTGAATGCTAATCTAGGGGTGTTTAATTTGATCATGGATTTAAGAGAGAGCCAATGGAGTTCAGAAGAGAGAAAATGGACAAAAAAAAAGGAAGGAAATCAAGGAGAAGAGGAAGAGGAGGGCAGAAAAGAAGAGGTAATCAGGAAATCACATAAAAAGTGAGTATTCAGTACCCTCAAGTCTGAGACAATTTTGTGTTTAATAGACATGACATAGAGTATCATGATCACCTCTCCCACCAAAATTAAATTTGCCTCTCTTTGTTTCATCCTCTCAGTCAAAGTAAGTCTTTGTGTTTTGCTAAAGTTTCTTCTAGGTAATCTGGCTAATCTGTGACAATAATCTAATGGGAGAGGACTAAAGATGCTGCTCCCTTCTTTCCTAAGACATAGTCATTTACTGAGAACTTAGCATCTGTCCAGAACTGAAATTAAACAACAGCTTTCACATAATGGTGAGAATATCCTATGAGGCAGGAGTGAAGATGTCAAGGAGTAAAGAAGGAATAATTCATGCACGTTAAGGGCTCTTAAAACACAATGCACACAAATGCCTGAGTCATCCTCATCCAGAGCCGAGTCTTGGTCTGATATTGTGAGAGTACCTGGACAATTTTGAGACTTCCACTTCCTTGTACCTTAATAAAAGATTTATAAAATATGAATTCTATTATATTAAACACCTTAGCATGATAACACTTCCAAATATTAGTGATTTCCTTGATTTTATCTTTAGTTATCTAGAAACCCATTAATTTTATTTACTATAATGCAAAGTCCTTAAAATCAGTGAGTGTTTTGATTTTCCATCTTTGTAGAATCCACTGCAAAATATGGTGCCTGAAAGATGGTAGACTTAATAATTTTTATTGAATTGAATTAAACTGATTTGACTTGGAATTTTAGTAATCATTTACTTTTGTTTGGAGTTGATTTCTAGGTTTTTTGTTGTTAAATTAAACAGAGAAGGCTCTGACTATTCTTATATTCTTTTAAAGCTCTTCCTAGGATGACAGTGTAGTGTGGTCTTGGCAGAGATATGCATTTAAGGTCAATCAATCTGCCACATTGCAAACTTCTTCATGTTTCATGAGCATATGTTTATTTCCTTGAACTATATTTTTTACATTAATCATTTTGTGTGTGGAGCAATTACATCTGATTTTCTTCTTCATGTAAAGTCAATTGTGCTCACGATGGAGTGAAACAAATCTTATTATCCAGTGTGAATCAGTTTTGTGTCTCCATGAATCATACTCAGAAAGGACTTTCTTCCGAACATTCTGAGCATTTCACTTTGACAAATAAAAAGTTTCTTTGAAAGGACTAATAAAATAATTTAATAATGTAAGAATAAAAACTTATCAAAGTATATTATGAAATTGTCTAAGTCAGAGCTTCTATATCAAAGTTAACTTTTTTTTGTTTTAAACAAACACTGGTGACTCATTTTTAAAACTAGGAGAAACAAAAAGACTTGTCAAAATTCTTGATTTGAGCACAGCGGATCATTTAGAGTTTTTTGTTCTTTTTGAAATAGATATGTAGCAGTAGAAATTTGTTCTCCATTAAAAAAAATATATTAAATAGAGCCAGCTACTCCATTAGCCTTGTATTATAAGTAATAAAGCTTGCATGATAAAAGATTTATATCATAGGTCATAGGATAGAAGGCTGACCTAGGAGTCAGGAAGACCTAGTTTTATCACCTTCCTTGGACACACACTAGTTTTGTGAGCATGTTTAATTCCTATAACATTTCAGTGCTCCATTCAACTCCTCATGATTAAAAGCTACAGGCTCTGTCCTGGTCTTCATTGATGGAAGGAGTTTTCATACCAAGAGTTCCCTCCTACAATTTTCACCAAGCATTTAATAAGTTTCTGTTATGCCAGGCATTGTGCCAGGTGCCAAGGATGTTGTTTTTTCTTGTCCTTCATTTTTGAAGAAGACCTATTACTGGTTGATGTCTTGACTTATTCATAAATTGGGTTTAAGTGAGGCACAAAGCAATCAGTTTCACTTTCTATTCCAGAGTCATTGAAATCCAGTGGCAGGACAGAAGTCAAGATGACTGGTAAAGGCCTAGGTTGCAGTGGATGACCTTGGTGTCTTTGATGTCTCACCAAGCTCTGAGGGCTTCATTGCTTCAATTGTGTTCATGTCCTTTTGAAAAAGTGTCTCATCTGCCCATTCTGCCTGGTGAAGTCTTTACATGTTTGGTGTAGATTTCCCCCTAACTCACTGATGGATCGGTGGACTTTTGGCTACCCTAAACCTGGGTTAGCCTTTCTGCTGAGATGGTTTTCCAGATTTGTTGCACTTACTACAGCTTCTTGGAACCATAGGTGAGAGTTTAGTTTTAGGAGAAGATGAAAGGTAGATGGGCAGCCCTGAAAAGTGCTCAACAAACCCTCACACCAGAGTTGCTAGCCCTCATTGAACACCCCATAAATCAGTACGGTGAACAAAGAAGTCCCTATTCACAAAGAGTTTGTACTTATACAGTCATAAGTCAGGAGCAAAATGGAAACAAACAAACAAATACGATCATTGATTAAACCCTCTTAGAGTGAAGATTTGAATAATTTATATTTTTAAAATGCACATACCCTAATCAATCAGTGTTCCAGGATGGTTATGACTACAAATTGTAAAACAGATTATGATCTGTCTTAGTAAAGGGAATTCCCTCATCAGGAGTTCCCTAAAGAAAATCACAAAGGTATCACAAGTCCAGCACCCCACCCTCCTCCAAATACTTAAGGCCATGTGCATTTGTTAAAGGATCAATTAAAGAGAAAGAAATGGAAAAATCAATATATCTTTAGCTATTCTTATCGATTTATACAAGTATGAATGTGTAGTTCAATGATAAAGTATAACTGGCCTTGCTGCGATGAGATGCTCAAGCTTATCTTCTATATGTAGAGAATGAAACTTAAGGAGGTTGGCTTAGAAGTATTTTTTGCTTCTGGTCATAAAAGGATTTAAGAATTAGAAATGAAATATATCCATCACACTGTCGGAAAATAGATATATGACTGAATGATTTAATAGTTCCATTGTACCAAATCTGTATGGCATGAGTGATCTTTGTCTCCATTTTTTCCGATCTCCTTGGTTTGTCCGATGATTTGCTTTATGATCACAAAACAGGCTTTTAGAAATTCTTCAGGGAGCAATAATAAAAGTGACCCCTGAAAGTAATTCCTGTGGTTTTAATTTGCAACTGTCTCATTGTATTTCTGAAGGCCATTTTCATTCCACAAATGAAAGTGTTTCCATGCTCTTCTCAACTGGGGTGATGGTTAACTTACAATGCTTTTTTAAAAAATATATCATCAGTAAGGAAAAAAATATGCATAGCTTTTAAAAATCTGGCCTTTCCCGGGTAGATGAGAATGAAAAGGAGAAGTATTTCAATATCTGCCTGTGGTTACACAAAATTACTGCCAAGCTCTTCCTTGCTGTACTCAGGGGACATATGAGAAACTTTCTGTTCTGAACCATTACTTGCAATTAGGCACAAAGATAGGGTTACACTTTAGAAAATTCACAGATATGATTCACACAAAGTGAGGATGGGAACCTTCCTTGTGTTACTACCATCTAGGAAGCCAGCAAGAATTCAGTGGATATAGTTGGTATGGAATTCACGATAATTACAATTTACAGAAACCAATCATTTAAATGACACTTTAAGGTTTGCAAGACATTTTAAATATTTTCTCACTTTATTTTCTTTTTCTCTTATTTTCTCTGTTTTACAGATGAAAATGTGAGTTATGCAATGTGGAAAAGGAGGATTTAAAGGCAAGTCTTCCTGATTCTAGTTGCTACTTTCTGTCCATAGTGCTTCCTAGCTTTATGATTTTGGAGAAATCAGAGAATGTTGGGTGTTATATCTTAACCATCTTATTTGGTAAGGTCTTTTCGTAGGACTTAAGTAGTACAGATTTTCTTGGAAGAAAATGTGCCCAGGTAGCAGCACTTGTAGCAATAAAATTGATAAATACTGACAAGATCAGCTTCTAATTTCGGATATTTCAACAGTCTCTCTAAAGACTTCATTTGTGTAAACTTTAAATTAAATTTATTTATTTAACTTTTAACATTCATTTTCACAAAATTTTGGGTTACAAATTTTCTCCCCTTTTATCCCCTCCCTCCCCCAAACATCAAGCATTCTAATTGCCCCTATGACCAATCTGCTCTCTCTTCTATCATCCCTCTCTGCCCTTGTCTCCATCTTCTCTTTTGTCCTGTAGGGCCAGATAGCTTTCTATACCCCTTTATCTGTGTTTCTTATTTCCTAGTGTCAAGAACATTACTCGACAGTTGATCCAAACACTTTGAGTTCCAACTTCTTTACCTCCCTCCCTCTCCACCCCTTCCCTTTGGAAGGCAAGCAATTCAATATAGGCCAAATCTGTGTACTTTTGCAAATGACTTCCATAATAGTTGTGTTGTATAGGACTAACTATATTTCCCTCCATCCTATCCTGTCCCCCATTACTTCTATTCTCTTTTGATCTTATCCCTCCCCATGAGTGTCGACCTCGAATTGCACTCTCCTCCCCATGCCCTCCCTTCTATCATCCCCCCCACCCTGCTTGTCCCCTTGTCCCCCACTTTCCTGTATTGTGAGATAGGTTTTCCTACCAAAATGAGTGTGCATTTTATTCTTTCCTTTAGTGGAATGTGATGAGAGTAGACTTCATGTTTTTCTCTCACCTCCCCTCTTTATCCCTCCACTAATGAGTCTTTTGCTTGCCTCTTTTATGAGAGATAATTTGCCCCATTCAATTTCTTCCTTTCTCCTCCCAATATATTTCTCTCTCACTGCTTGATTTCATTTTTTTTTTTAAGATATGGTCCCATCCTCTTCAATTCACTCTGTGCACTCTGTCTCTATGTATGTGTGCGTGTGTGCATGCGTGTGTGTGTAATCCCACCCAGTACCCAGATACTGAAATGTTTCGAGTTACAAATATTGTCTTTCCATGTAGGAATGTAAACAGTTCAGCTTTAGTAAGTCCCTTATGACTTCTCTTTGCTGTTCGCCTTTTCATGCTTCTCTTCATTCTTGTGTTTGAAAGTCAAATTTTCTTTTCAGCTCTGGTCTTTTCATCAAGAATTCTTGAAAATCCTCTATTTCATTGAAAGACCAATTTTTCCCCTGAAGTATTATACTCAGTTTTGCTGGGTAGGTGATTCTTGATTTTAGTCCTAATTCCTTTGACTTCTGGAATATCATGTTCCATGCCCTTTGATCCCTTAATGTAGAGGCTGCTAGATCTTGTGTTATCCTGATTGTATTTCCACAATACTTGAATTGTTTCTTTCTAGATGCTTGCAATATTTTCTCCTTGACCTGGGAACTCTGGAATTTGGCCACAATGTTCCTAGGAGTTTCTCTTTTTGGATCTCTTTCATGCGGTGTTCTGTGGATTCCTTGAATATTTATTTTGCCCTCTGGTTCTAGAATCTCAGGGCAGTTTTCCTTGATAATTTCATGAAAGATGATGTCTAGGCTCTTCTTTTGATCATGGCTTTCAGGTAGTCCCATAATTTTTAAATTGTCTCTCCTGGATCTATTTTCCAGGTCTGTTGTTTTTCCAATGAGATATTTCACATCATCTTCCACTTTTCTATTCTTCTCTCTTTGTTCTGTGATTTCTTGGTTTTGCATAAAGACATTAGCCTCCATCTGTGCCATTCTAATTTTGAAAGAACTATTTTCTTCAGTGAGTTTTTGAATCTCCTTTTCCATTTGGCTAATTCTGCTTTTGAAAGCATTCTTCTCCTCATTGGCTTTTTGAACCTCTTTTACCAATTGAGTTAAGCTAGTTTTCAAGGTGTTAATTTCTTCAACATTTTTTTGGGTCTCCTTTAGCAGGGAGCTGATCTGCTGTTCATGCTTTTCTTGCATCTCTCTCATTTCTCTTCCCAGCTTTTCCTCTACCTCTCTAACTTGATTTTCAAAATTCTTTTTGAGCTCTTCCATGGTCTGAGCCCATTGGATGGGCTGGGACACAGAAGCCTTGATTTCTGTGTCTTTGCCTGATGGTAAGCATTGTTCTTCCTCATCAGAAAGGAAGGGAGGAAATGCCTGTTCACCAAGAAAGTAACCTTCTATAGTCTTATTTCTTTTCCCTTTTCTGGGCATTTTCTCAGCCAGTGACTTGACCTCTGAATATTCTCCTCACACCCACCTCGCCTCCTGATCCTCCCAGCCAAAGTTTGGGGTCTGAGATTCAAATACTGCTTTCAGCCTTAGGGCTTTTGGCGGGGGCAGGGCTGCTATTCAGTGTGAGATTAAGTTCAGGTGGTCAGGTTGGGGCAGGGCTGCCTCTCAGGCTCAGTTCCCTCAGGGGGTTTATGCACAGACCTTCCCCAATGGATCCAGGCTCCTGCCCCCTTGGGGAGCCCCAGTCTGCAGCTGCCTCTCAGCTTCTACCTCCCGGGGGGGAGGGGGCCCTGAGTTATGGGGGCACCCCACTCCCTTCTCGACCCGCCAAAGAGACTCTCTCACCGACCCCCGTCACCTGTGGGTGGAGGGACAAGAGTGGCCGCTGGAGATCCCGTCCCTGAAGCCCGCTCGGATCTTTTCCTCTCGGTGCTGTGGCTGCGGCAGGGCTGCACTCAGCTCCCAGTCCCAGCGCCCAGTCCGCAGTGCGAAGGACCCCCCGCGAGAGGTTTGCAGGTCTCTCCGGAACAGAAATCTCCCTCGCTCCAATGTTCTGTGGCCTCTGGGTGCAGAATTCGCCATGAGTTACTTCCCTGTAGCCGTTCTATGGGTTGTGGGTTCGGAGCTATGTGTATGTGCATCTTTCTACTCCGCCATCCCATTTGTATAAACTTTAAAAAAAAAGGAAAGGAATGGGTGTAAAAGAACAACCCAACAGGATCATAGCACCATTTGGATTTTAATCTAGGAGAAATCATAAGTTTTGTCCTACCACTTTATTTTGCCAATGAGTTAACTGAATCCTAGAGATGTTAAATGGATTGGTCAGGTTTTAACAGGAACAAAACAGAAGAGTCTGGATTTGAATCCAAGCACTCTGGCTTTAAATCTAGAGCTCCCAAATTCCATTTTGCTCCAAGGAAAATTTTGCTTTAGTTTGGACCCGGAAAACGTCAGTTGAAATGGATTCATGCATGATCTAATGTAATAGACATCAGAGTGTCTATTAACCCCAAAACAAACATGGGGAAAGAGCAGATATAACAAAGCCATACACTCACCTCACTACTTTCAGTCATGTGGCTGTATATTCCATTAATTTGGTAGAAATGAGGAACATGCAGAGAGGCAGCATAACAATAAAAAACAAAACGAAATAAAACTAGTCTTTGAGTCAGGAAGACATGAACTCATGTCCAACTCTAATATAAACTGGCTGAATTGCAATTATATTTTCTTTGATGTAGACAACTCTATAAGACAATAAGGTGTCAACCTGAATTGGTAGAAGAATTTCCTTTTCTGGGAGTTTCCTATAGAAATGGAAATACAGATGCATTCCTTATATTACATCTTCCAGTTACACCAAAAGTAATGTGTGGGATAAATTTGTGGTTACAAGGAAAACTATCAGGAAATTAAGGGATCAATGGATCTGGTGAGGCTCATCAATAGCCCTGTGATGGGCTGTTTTTTCGAAGATCTCCCTAAAGACTGACCACTTGTTGATTCTTTGGACTTATACTTTATCACGTGTATCTTTACAGCCCCCTTTCTTAGGATACATAGACTACATTTTGCAGAAAGTGCTGGGGCAGAATTTCTTTAGTGAATGAATATGGGCCAGCAGAAGAACTTACCCACCACAAAATCCTACTCTGACATGTTATTCTAATCGAGAGTGTGCAATGGATTCTAAAATGGTCTGACTGCAAAACAAATTTCCTGACTAGTTTTACCATGCTGGAAAGGCCTATAGTAGATTCCCAGCAATAAAGTGAGGCAGATTGGCAAGGATTTATGTAGCTGAGTAAGGAGAGGGCCATCACGAGTCAGCTAGACTCTTTGACCAGGGAAATATACAAAACAATAGAGATTAGAACAGTAGGGAGATGGAGTAATGGGAGGCAGAGTATGACAAGAATCATGCAGGTTTGCTAACATCTATAAATACTAACTATTGATATTCTATATCTGAGGACCTTGTCCAATGGCATATTACCAGAGTATCATTCCTCAAATTTTCAACATGAATGAAATTACAGTGTGTGTGTGTGTGTGTGTGTGTGTGTGTGCGTGTGTGTGTGAGATTGTCATTTGTTGCCGAAGAAGACCATGCCAACAGAGAAATAATGACATGACTTGCACTTGACTTTGTTTTGAGTGAGAGAGGGCTGTGCAGGTCACCAGCCTCAGTTCTCCTCCAGACTCATCTGAATCCAGTGACCAGATAGTCATCAGGATGACTGGAGATGACCCAGGATGAGGCAATTGAGTTTAAGTGACTTGCCTAAGGTCACACAGCTAGTGAGTGTCAAGAGTCTGAGGTGAGATTTGAACTCAGGTCCTCCTGACTCCTACACTGGTGCTCTATCCACTGTACCATCTAGTGAATGAAACTAGAATGACACTAGAAGAAAAGAGGAAAACAAAGGAGAAGATGAGGAGTTGATCATCACTGCAGATGAAAGTAGTTGATGAACTTGATTTTTACTACACATTCAAAAGCAAAGAAGAAACATAATTCCATGGGGCATTCGATCATCTTCTATGTAATGCTCATGATAAACATGTTAAAATCAACAATAACAACCACCAAACAGGTAATCTCAGTGGAAAACAGATGTTTGCTACAGAGTTAAAGAAATATTATCAGACTTGATCAGACCTTTCAATTAAATAAAATTATACTTTAGTATTTGTGACTTCAAGGCTTAAAGGTAGTACAGTAAAAATATGATGGAATGCACTCTTCAGGAGTAAGAAATAATAAAGAGCAAAGGTTTGTTGTCTATATAAAACCTAGGTACCATGAACAAATTCAAGAAGATAGATGAGTAGACTAGGCATGGAAAACATCAGATAATATCATACAGAGACAAATATATTTGGTACATTCTGTTTGAAAGTACAGATTTCTGACATGGCACATATTTCTAAATTAACAATTCATATCACTGCCTTGTCAGAGGACAGATTAAAATCAATATCAAAATAAAATAAAAATAAATGAGAAGATATGCTATACAAATCACTTTTAGTATGAAAATTGATTAAATAATATATATTTACATAGACTACCCCTATTCCTTATTATTTTGCCCAAATTTACCATAGTTGCTGGTGCACAGTAGGTATTTAATAAATTTTAGGATGAACTGATGAAATAAATTCCCACAGTGAGAAGACAAAAAAGCTTTTAAACTATGTGATCCAGCAAACATTTAGTTTCTTTACCGAGAGGAGATATAATAGATAAAGTTTAATGGTTTAAGCTGAAACTGTTAACTTTATCTGATATATCTCGTCTCTTCATAAAGAAACCAAATGTTTGCTGAATTACATAGTTTATGAAAAAACTTATGGAGCAGAATGACAGAAAATAAAAGTTGCCAAAGCATCCTTAGTAAAAGCAGACCTGTCACTAAAATAAGACAACTCACCAATGATTTATTAAGCATATATTATGTGCCAGGCAAAGTGCAAAATGCTGGATATATAAAGCAACATAAAGCTTATTTTGTGATCTTAAGGATCTTTCACTCTAATGAGAGATATAATATGTAAACAACCATATATATATATACATATATATATACGTATATATGTATATATATATATATATACATATATATATATGGTAAATTTCCAGTGATTTTAAAAAGAAGATATTTTCATGGGATTGAGAAAATTCATTGTGAAAGATTCTTGCAGAAAATAATATTCTAGCATTTCAAAAGATGGAACTGAAAAAGAGAACATGAACATGTAGGAGATAGCCAAAGTAAAATGGTACAGAGTTAAAAGACAGAATGATGTGTACAAGGAATATCAAGAGATGGTGTCACTGATTTGTACAGGACATGAAGGAGAGTAAAGTCTAAGATGAGTGGAAAAAATGTGAAGGGACAAGTTGTGAAGAATAATAAATTCTTTTCTCCATCAATGACAGAGATCACCATGTATGCACCCTTATATCTTTGCCAAGAGTGTTCTATGTAGATAATGAAGAGGGAGCAGTAGAAAAAAAAGAATGATTAGAATATGTAAATTACATAAGCAGTTACACACTTTTAATGTTTTGGGGTTTTTTTCCAGCATAGTTTCTCTTACTGTGGTTATTAGTTTTCTGATTATTAATACCAAGCTTGAAATTAGAAAAGTATACTAATGGATTATTGCTACCAAGTTTCATGACTTTATGGATTTAGTGGGAAAAAAAAAAACTAAAGGAAAACAAATGGGAGTTCTATCTGGGCTATTCTATACATTTTGGTGGTTTAGAGATTTGTATCTCTTCCTGTTCTGTCTTTCTGCAATCTTGGTTGGACACCGCATAATGAGCTATGCTAATGATGCATTTATGGTAAATAATAAGACAAAATTGCTGATAATTCTGTGTTTTTGAAGACTGTATTTTAAAATTATTTTGTCATCAATTAGCCTTTTTGGAAATCAGTAAATGGCTAAAAAGTAGGTTGTGAGTTCTGGGTATGTGAAATTAAATGTTTTGAGGATTGATCTGTAAAGTTAGATAATCTCTAGAGTTTTGTTAGAATGTGTGATTCTGGAACCCTATAGAATATTGTCTCAATCTACAATGTAATAATTTGTGCTCTTTGCCTTTTAATTTTGTTGGGATTGGAAGTTCAAATCCGTGTGGACGGTCTCGGGCGGGTAAAAGTGGGACTTTTAAATCTTAGAGTCTTACGAGGCCCTCCATGAACAGCAGCGATTCGAGAAGGTCAGACTGAGCTAGCTCGGCTAGCTCGGGTATTTCCACCTCTCCCCGGGAGATACGTGATGGGTGGAGTCTCCCTGCCCTCGAGGTCGTCCCGGATCTGGGCACACTATTGTTATCTAACAGCACGGTATTCAGATGCAAACTGTGCGGCTGAAGGTTAAGTAGGATTGAGGAAGCCTGAAAGCTCTCTTAGCACGTGAGGAGCCAAGAGGACAGTAGGCTCCGCTTCTCTTCTTTCCTCTCTCCCCTCCCCCTCTCTCCCCACTTGTACTTCTACTTCCAATCCCTTAAGATCTTAGCCTCCTTAGGAAATCTCCCCCTCTTCCTCCTAAGGAAGACCTCCCTGCACTTGTAACTAGACCCTGAAATAAAGCTCAACCCTTGTTCGACTCTGGAACATCCTTTCTCTCATATGAGCATCCGGTTTTGGCCAACCGAAGACCTCGGAGGTGAGGTAAGAAGACTCGGGTAGCCCACACAGGCCTCTAGGCCTGGCATAATTTAAGACTAGTTTTGTTATTGTCATCATCCTCATTATGAGCAGCATTAGAGCTAGAGTACAGTTGGACATTAACATTCTTCAATAATGTTAAGAAATCTTTGAGTAAAATATGGAAGTCAACTGAGAGACATGATATTTGCAATCAGGAAGACCCAATAGCAATTCCTGCTGTCAGCATAGAATAGTTATGTGATCGTGGGCATATCATTTAACCTCCTTGAACATCTCTGAGAATATTCATTTAATTTTGGAGAATAAGGCAATCTACACTGATGAAAGGAATTTTTAACTTTGATGATCCCTATGGCAATGAAATCATAGCTCTAGGTTAGCTTAGTTAATTTAAAGGTATTTATGATTAGCATTGCATTCTTTTTGATAAAATTAAATATAACACAAAGGTACTTCTTTGAGTATTATTTTTCCTGGAAATTTGTTTATTTAAAAATAAATGTTGACTCTATCTTAAGCTTCATTTCCTTTGGCTAAATATTCAAAGATTCCTTATTCTGGAAAATAATGGGGGGGCGGAGCCAAGATGGCGGAGTGAAAGCAACGACTCACCTAAGCTCCTGGACAAACTCCTCTGGATATCTCTGGGGGGAGAATCTGACCAAACTTTGGAGGTGCGGAATCTAGTGGGTGACAGACTTTGACGGATTCAGAGCCCAGGTTAGACTGGAAGGTCCACGGGAAGGATCTGTTCCGCGGGGGTGAGCCCCCAGTGCACAGCTCAGTGTGGTCAGCGCAGCAGGGCAGAAGGGACCTGAGAAGCCTCAGAGCGGCGGGCAGAACCAGCAGAGCAGGAGACCAGCCAAACCGAGCTGGTGAGAGCCGCTGAGCACCAGATATCAGCGCAGCAGCCCTTGAAACCTTCAGCCTGAAGACTAAACTTCAGTTAGTCACCTACTTGAACTTCCGGGAGCCAGGATGGTGGAGGGATCAGTAAATGCTCTCTCCTCCCCCCTGCTGACTGTGAAAGAACCATAAAATATTTCCCCAGAAAAATCCTGGATCAGCGGGAACAGCAGAAGGGGGCAAATAGTCTCATAACACCAGAGGCTAGGAAAATAGCAAAGGGGGATTCTTCCTACTGTGGCGAAGGCCATCCAGAGGGACAGAGGACCCAGGGCAGAGAAAATTTGCACTGAGACCCAGGCAAGCCTTAGCGCTGGGAGAGGAGCCCCAGGTGGGGTGGGAACAAGCATTAGCATCTAGGCATGGCTCAGCCCTCCAGGGGAAAAGGGAAGACAACAGGGAAGCTGGGATCACCATCCCCTGAGTCTGCCTTTGCTTCAGTTCAGCTGAGGAGATCTCCTGTGACCAGATCACTCCTCCCACACACTTAACAAGCTAACCCCAGGGTTGATCTGGGAAACAAAAAACAAAAACCTGCTTTTAGCTTTTTCACACATCAGCTCAACACAAAGTTCTGTACCTTCTGACTGAAAGAACCAGAAGCTACAACACTCAGCCAACATCATGAATAGGAAAAAGCAGACGAAAAGTGAAAAAACCATAGAATCTTTCTATGGGGATAAAGACCAAAACACAAACACCAAAGAGGTCAGAGCTGAGACTGTACTTCCATCTGAAACTTCAGAAGGGACTATGAACCTCTCACAAGCACAACTAGCTTTCCTGGAACAGCTGAAGAAGGAAATAGAAGAAAAACTGGCCAATGATGTTAAAATTATAAAAAAAGAATTCACTGATGAGAACATCACTTTGAAAAGGAGAATTGAACAAATGGAAAAGGAAGTTCAAAAATTAACTGGAGAAAATAATTCGCTAAAAGGAAGAGTTAATCAAACGGAAAAGGAAAACCAAAACCTAATTGGGAAAATTGATCAGATGGAAAAGGAAACACAAAACCTAACTGGGAAAATTGGTCGAATGGAATAGGAAGTACAAAAATTAAATGGAGAAAATAGCTCCTTAAAGGGAAAAATTGGTCAGATGGAAAAGGAGATGTAAAAGTTAACTGAAGAAAACAATTCGATAAAGATTAGAATTGAACAAGTAGAAACTAATGACTCAGTGAGGCAGCAAGAATTAGTCAAACAAAATCCAAAAATGAAAAGATAGAAGAAAATGTAAACTATTTAACTGGAAAAACAACTGACCTGGAAAATAGATCCAGGAGAGAAAATTTAAGAGTTATTGGCCTGCCATAAACCCATGATGAAGAAAAGAGTCTGGACAACATCTTCCAGGAAATCATCAAGGAAAACTGCCCAGAAGTACTAGACTCAGAGGGCAAAATAGTCATCGAAAGAATCCACCGTTCCCGTCCCGAAAGGGATCCCAAACTCAAAACCCCAAGAAATATCGTTGCCAAATTCCAGAGCTATCAAGTGAAGGAGAAAATACTACAAGCAGCCAGAAAGAAACAATTCAAATATCAAGGACATACAGCCAGGATCACACAGGACCTTGCAGCTTCTACATTAAAAGATTGAAAGAATTGGAACCCAATATTCCATAAGGCAAAGGAGTTGGGACTTCAACCAAGGATCAACTACCCAGCAAAGTTCAGCATAACATTTCAGGCAAGGAGAAAGTCAGTAAATGAAATAAGGGATTTCCAGAGCTTCCTGACCAAAACGCCAGAACTCAGTAGACAATTTGATCTTCAAATGCAGGTCTCAAGAGAATCATAAAAAGGTAAACAGGGGGGAAAAACAAAAACAAAAACTTGTTACTCAATTAGGGCAAACTGTTTACCTCCCTATAAGGGAAGATGACACCTGTTAATCTTGAGAACTGTGCAGCTATTATGATAAAAGGGATATACATAGAGGGAAAGGGTATAAAGTAAATGATGTCATGTCAAAAATATGATTTAAGTATGAGAAGGGATTGTAATAGGAGGTGTGAAAAGGAGGAAGCAGAAAATGGCAAATTACATCACAAGAAGAAGTACAAAACTATAGTAGAGGGAAGGAAGGGAGGGAGATGAGCATTGTTTGAGAAGTACTCTCATATGATTTGTTTCAAGGAGGGAACAATAATCTTAAGTAGATAATCCTAACTAGCTCTATAGGTAGTAGGAGGGGAAGGGGGAAGAAAGGGGAGGGAGGCTAAAAGGGAGGGAAGAAGCAATAAGAGTAAAGGGGAGTAAAAGGGAGGGGGGTTAAAAGAAGGAGGGGAAGGTTGCAGGAGTAGGGGGTGAAAAGTGAATACTATTGAGGAGGGGAAAGGAGACAGGAGAGCTAAGAGCACAAATGGTGGGAAAGAGGATGGAGGGAAATACACAGATTGTAATCATAACTGTGAATGTGAATGGAATGAACTCTCCCATAAAACGGAGACGGATAGCAGAATGGATTAAAAGCCATAATCCAACAATATGCTGCTTACAAGAAACACTTTTGAAATGGGGTGATACACATAGGATAAAGGTCAAAGGATGGAGCAGAATATATTGTGCTTCAGCTCATGTAAGAAAGGCAGGAGTAGGAATCCTAATCTCAGACAAAGCAAAAGCAGAAATAGATCTAATCAAAAGGGATAAGGATGGAAACTATATCCTGCTAAAAGGCACCATAGACAATGAAGCAATATCATTACTAAACATGTATGCTCCAAGTGGTATAGCATCCAGATTCTTAGAGGAGAGGTTGCCGGAGTTGAAGGAAGAAATTGACAGCAAAACTATACTAGTGGGGGACCTCAACCTCCCCCTCTCTGAACTCGATAAATCTAACATCAAAATAAACAAGAAAGAGGTTAAGGAGGTAAATAAAACTCTGGATAAGGTAGATATGATAGATCTTTGGAGAAAACTGAATGGGAATAGAAAGGAATATACCTTTTTCTCAGAGGTACATGGAACATTTACAAAAATTGACCATGTAGGACATAAAAATCTCACAATCCAGTGCAGAAAGGTAGAGATAATCAATGCATCCTTCTCAGATCATAATGCATTAAAAATTACATGTAATAAAAGGCCATGGAAAGAGAAACCAAAAATCAGTTGGAAACTAAATAATCTAATTCTAAAGAAGGGTTGGGTTAAAGAAGAAATCATAGAAACAATCAACAATTTCATTCGAGAGAATGACAATAGTGAGACAACATACCAAATCTTATGGGATACTGCAAAAGCAGTTATTAGAGGAAGTTTTATATCTTTGAATGCTTACATAAATAAAATAGAGAAAGAGGAGATCAATGACTTGGGCTTACAGTTGAAAAAGCTAGAAAAAGAACAAATTGAAAATCCCGAAGTAAATACCAAATTAGAAATACTGAAAACCAAAGGAGAGATTAATAAAATTGAAATTAAGAAAACTATTGAATTAATAAATAAAAGCAATAGTTGGTTTTATGAAAAAAATAATAAAATTGATAAACCTTTGGTCAATCTGATTAAAAAAAAGAAAAAAGAAAATCAAATTATTAATATTAAAAATGAAATGGGTGAACTTACCTCCAATGAGGAGGAAATTAATACAATAATTAGGAACTACTTTGCCCAACTTTATGCCCACAAATTCGACAATCTAAACGAGATGGATGAATATTTTAAAAAATACAAATTGCCCAGATTAACAGAAGAGGAAGTTGAATACTTAAACAACCCCATCTCAGAAAAAGAAATTGAACAAGCCATCAATGAACTCCCTAGGAAAAATTCTCCAGGGCCTGATGAATTCACAAGTGAATTCTATCAAACATTTAAAGAACAGTTAATTCCAATACTACATACACTATTTTTGAAAATCGGGGAAGAAGGAGTCCTCCCAAATTCTTTCTATGATACAAATATGGTTTTGATACCCAAACCAGGAAGAGACAAAACAGAGAAAGAAAATTATAGACCAATTTCCCTAATGAATATAGATGCAAAAATTTTAAATAAGATTTTATCAAAACAAATACAGTATCTTATCATGAGATTAATACATTATGATCAGGTAGGAGTCATACCAGGATTACAGGGCTGGTTCAATATTAGGATAACTATTAGCATTATCGATCACATCAACAGCAAAGCTAACAAAAACCACATGATTGTCTCAGTAGATGCAGAAAAAGCTTTTGACAAAATACAACACCCATTCCTACTAAAAACACTGGTGAACGTAGGAATAAAGGGAACTTTCCATAAAATAATAAGCAGTATCTATCTAAAACCTTCAGCAAGCATTATATGCAATGGGGATAAGCTAGATGCATTCCCAATAAGATCAGGGGTGAAACAAGGATGTCCATTATCACCACTATTATTCAATATGGTACTAGTAATGTTAGCTGTAGCAATTAGACAAGATAAAGATATTGAAGGAATAAGAAGAGTCAAAGAAGAAACTAAGTTATCACTCTTTGCAGATGATATGATGATTTACTTAGAGAATCCCAGAGATTTAAGTAAAAAATTACTTGAAATAATAAACAACTTTGGCAAAGTTTCAGGTTACAAAATAAACCCACACAAATCTTCTGCATTCCTATATATTAACAACAAAGTCCAACAGCAAGAGATAGAAAGAGAAATCCCATTTAAAACTAGGGTAGACAGTGTAAAATACTTAGGAGTTTACCTGCCAAAACAAACCCAGGGATTATATGAACACAATTACAAGACACTTTTTGCACAAATAAACTCAGATTTAAGTAAGTGGAAAAACATTAGTTTCTCATGGGGAGGCCGTGCTAATATAATAAAAATGACAATTCTACCTAAATTAATTTACTTATTTAGTGCCATACCAATTAAACTATCACACAATTATTTTCTAGAGCTGGATAAAATAATATCAAAATTCATTTGGAAAAACAAAAGGCCCAGAATATCAAAGGGACTAATGAAAAGAAATGCTTGGGAAGGTGGCCTAGCGCTACCAGACCTCAAACTCTACTATAAAGCAGCAATTATCAAAACCACTTGGTATTGGCTAAGAAACAGAGAGGTAGACAAGTGGAATAGACTTGGCACTCAAGACGCAGTAGGCAAGGAATATAGCAACCTTCTGTTTGATAAACCCAAGGACCCCAGCTTCTGGGATAAGAACTCACTGTTTGACAAAAATTGCTGGGAAAACTGGATAACAGTGTGGCGGAAATTAGGCATAGACCCATACCTGACACCGTACACAAGAATAAAGTCCAAATGGGTACATGATTTAGGTATAAAGATTGATACCATGAATAAACTGGAGAAGCAAGGAATAGTGTATTTATCAGATTTATGGAGAAGGGAAGAATTTTTTACTAAAGAAGAGATAGAAAGCATTATGAAATGCAAAATGGATAATTTTGATTACATTAAACTGAGAAGTTTTTGCACAACCAAACCCAGTGCAACCAAAATCCGGAGGGATGTAGTAAATTGGGAAAGAATTTTTACAGCCAAGCTCGGGGATAAAGGCCTCATTTCTAGAATATATAGAGAACTGACCGAAATGTATAATCATACAAGTCATTCCCCAATTGATAAATGGTCAAAGGATATGAACAGGCAATTTTCAGAAGAAGAAATTAAAGATATCTATAATCATATTAAAAAATGATCCAAATCACTATTGATTAGAGAGATGCAAATCAAAACAACTCTGAGGTACCACATCACACCTATAAGATTGGCAAACATGACAGAACAAGAAAATGATAAATGCTGGAGAGGATGTGGGAGAGTTGGAACACTAATTCATTGTTGGTGGAGTTGCGAGTGCATCCAACCATTCTGGAGAGCAATTTGGAACTATGCCCAAAGGGCTACAAAAATGTGCATACCCTTTGACCCAGCAATATCGCTACTAGGACTGTATGCCCAAGAGATCATAAAAATGGGAAAGGGTCCCACATGTACAAAAATATTTATAGCAGCACTCTTTGTAGTTGCCAAAAACTGGAAGTCAAAGGGATGTCCATCAATTGGGGAATGGCTGAATAAATTATGCTATATGAATGTAATGGAGTTCTATTGTGCCATAAGAAATGATGAACAGGAAGACTTCAGAGAGGCCTGGAAGGACTTGTATGACCTGATGCTGAGTGAAAGGAGCAGAGCCAGGAGAACTTTGTGCACAGCAACGACCACATTGTGCGAGAGTTTTTTCTGGTAGACTTAGAATTTTGTAATAACGCAAGAACTTCTAAAAAAAAAAAAAAAATCCCAATGGTGGTTCTCTAAGGCAAAATGCCTTCCACACTCAGAGAAAGAAATATGGAAGTCATTCGCAGAATGTAGCAGATCATGTTTGTGTATGTGCATGTTTTTGCGTATCATGTTTTGATTTGTTATATGATTTCTTCCATTTATTTTAGTCTGACTACATAGCATGACTACAGTGAAAATGTACTCGATAGGAAAGTATATGTAGAACCTATACAGAATTGTATGCAGTCATGGGGAGGGAGGGGGTTAGTGAGGGGTAGGTGTGGGGGGGATAAAATCTCAATTGTATGGCAGTGATTGTTAAACATTAAAAAATAAAAAAAAATAAAAAAAAGAAAATAATGTTCTTAAAAATGTTAGCCAGCTGCAAAATCTTACAAGTTTTATTTAAAAGTCTTTTTTCCAAATTTTATAGGAGAATCATCATTTCAGAAGTTTATCTAGTGGGAAAGAATGACACAAATAACCCTTAGCTCCTTGTATTCAGCATTTTTATGTAACATTTTTCTTCCATTCAAGGTTAATTAAAAAGTAGTGATTTGATAGTAACCACTTCATTAAAAACACTTTACTAGCTCACCTCGTGTGTGTAATTATCACAAGATTGAAAAACAGGGCAAATAGATAATCTGTAGGGTGCAAGATAAAAATAACATTTTAAAAGTTTTACCCTTTCTCTAATAAAAATTCAAGTCAGCATGTGTAAGTCTCTGTAGATACAAATATCAACATAGTAGTTTCTATCTTCAAAGAACTTGCAAGTGGGAGTTGCGAGTGGTATGATACAATATAAACACATATAGAATATAAAAACTATATACACACAAAAAAAATTCAAGTGGAGTGGTACCTTAACATGGGGTGAGGATGAGATCCTTAGAGACCTCTTGTAGGAGATGGTACCTGACTTGGGTCTTACAGGAACTAGGGATTCTAAGAGATGTGATATACAGAGGGTGCAATCCAAAAATGGATCACAGCAAGTACAAAGGCACAGAGAGGAGAAGTATAGCTCAGTCAGTCAATAAGTATTTATTAAGCTCTGGCTTTGTGCCAAGAATGGTGCTAAGCACTGAACGTACAAAGAGACACAAAAGATCATTCTTGCCCTCGGAGTTCATAGATGAATGCAGTTAAAAAACACATACAGGCCAAAAAATAAAACTGGAAATATGAAAATACTTCATATAATTCTGTGATTTTTCATATAGCATTAAGGATGATCAGAAATTGCTTTTCAAACAAGATGGAATTTCAACTTGAAAGGAAGGCAATCCAGGATGTAGACATGAGAAAGGGGAAGCTTTGCAGACATGGGGGTAGTTGTTGTTGAGTCCTTTCAATCATGCCTTTTGTGACCCCATTTGGACTTTTCTTAGCAAAGATACTGGAGGGGTTTGCAATTTCCTTGTCTAGTTCATTGGAACTGAAGTAAACAAGGTTAACAGACTTGCCCAAAGTCATATAGCTACTAAGTATCTGAGGCCAGATTTGAACTCATAAAGATGAGTCTTCCTGATTCCAGGCCAGTTCTCTATTCAATGTGCCACCTAACTGCATGACAGTCAATGAAAATGCATGGAGGTGAGAAACAGAGTGTCTTGAGTGAGGAACAGAAAGAAAACCAGTGATATTGCATGGGGTATGGTACAAAGCTGTAAGAACACTAGAAAGTTAGGATGACAGAAGGTTAAGAGGTCAGCCTGACAGGAACAAAGTCTTTGAAGAGGAGTGATATGAAAAAATTATATATATATATTATATATATATACACACACACATATGTACACACATACCTACACACATATATTTGTATATATGTGTATATAATATACTATATATGTATGCATGTATGCATGTATATATTATATATGTGTGTATACATATACACACACACATTTTATATATATATATATATATAAAATTTTCTGTCAAGAAAACATTTTTAAGACAGATTATTGAAGATGAGCTCTTCAAATTTGTTGACAAAACTACTTTGACAGTTCAAAAGAAAAAAATGAGTTTGAAGAGAAAATGTCAATTCTCATAATAATACTTAGTGATCCAACAAGAAAATAGTTATAGAAAGAATAGCTTGATCTCAGAACCTACCCTGCAATCATTTGGAAAATTTAATCACATACTGAGTTTATAATTCTTCTCTCTACTCAGGTAGTAACATTTAAATCATTCACATCACTTATACATCTATACATCCTTTGCGGGCTCTGTTTCCCCTGTGCTGTACCTCATCTTGTCAATATATTTTGCAAATTGGTCATTATCATTTAACAGAATCTCATTACAACATAGACATTTCAGAGGATTCTGTAAAGCATATGCTTTTTAAGGCAAATGTGTTCTTATAGATATATACCCACCCCACCACACATATATGAATGTATGTATACATATAATAGTACATGTTACAAAATCCTTTCATAATAGAAACATTTAAAGATTGGTAGTGTAAAAATTTGTCCACTTAAGTCAGAGGAAACTGATTTGTGGAAGTAATGTAACAAAAGCAATATATCACAGAAAAAGGAATTACCCCAGATCTTTTGACTTTAGGTTTTTTGATATGTCAGTTAGGAAAAATAGATAAATGATAACTAGAAAGACTGACAGATACACACAAAGTTAGAAAGCTGAATTCATATGTGGACCGATGATAAAATGGATAGATGTTAGAAAAAATAAGAGATTGACTGATAGATACATGGATAGATGGATAGGCAGATGGATGGACAGAGATAGATAGATAGGTAGATAGACAGATAGATAGATAGATAGATAGATAGATAGATAGATAGATAGATAGATAGACAGAAGATAGATAGACAGACAGACAGACAGATGATAGATTTAGAGATTTAGCTCTGTGTATAGATATATAGATGATAGAAATCAAGACCCAAAATGAGGAAGACATGGATGAAAGTCTTACCTCTGACCTATATTAACTATCTGATCCAGAGCAAGTCCCTTAAGCTTTCCGCACTCTTGTTCAGTGCTGTCAAACTTGAGAAACAGGGGCTACTGCACTGTAAAATAAGCTTTTTGCAGTCCGAATATTCATTTAAAAACTAGATTTTATGTATTTCTTTTTTTATTAATGCATTAACACATTAAAATTAGGTAAGACCTACATTTTAATTTCATGCAAGCAGCACTTCTCAGTATTGTAGGCCACATGCAGTCCATAAGACATGAGTTCGATACCTCCGTAGCACATAACTATCTAATACTTTTATTGGTAGAGAAGGCTGGATTCTACTGATGGAAGTTCCTTCAACCAAAAGTTCCTAATATCAATCAAATCACAGAAGTCCCTTCCACTTCTGTGTGCAGTGTGGATTCATGTGTATGTGAAGTTTAAGCAGAAATATATATATATATGTATATATATATATATATATATATATACATATATATATATAAAATTTAAATTTGATTTTATTAATGGAGCTGCAACTGATTGTCCTCTAGCACAAATGTTTTTTGTAGAATGCCTACAAAACAAGTATTTCTGCAAAAATGACTTTTGCTCTTTGGAGATGAAGCAAACACAAATACATTATTGTTTCTCTTTCCTAGGGTATGGTGGGAAGAGATTAGGATTTAAGAGTAAAAAATCTGGGTTTATATCCTAGCTCAGACATTTACATAGCACATGTGACCATCGTTAAGTCATCTCTTCAATGCTTAGTTTTTTCATTTCTAAATAATAGGGGTCATCATATGTCCCTTACCTAGCTAAGGTTGTTGCAAGGAATAAGCTTTGTGAAGCTTAAAGACTCATAAAAATGTGTGAATTATTTCTCCTGTAGTGTTTAAAGAATGGTCATTTCAACCTGCTCATTCACTTCAGAGAGGGATTATTCGTTCATTCATGGTGATGTAGATCTGGTCATAACATTTCTTGCAAGGTTATCATAATAGAGAGACCTGCCTTTAGAGTCAAAAGATTGGGCCCAAACTTAAGAATTATCACTGAGACTTTGGCTGAATCATCACATCACCCTTAGCCTCAGTTTGCTTACATACAAAGTAAAGAGTTTAGACTAAATGACCTCCAAAATCCCTTCTAAGTCTAAATATGTAATTCTAAGTCTAAATATGTAATCTCAACAGTTTACAGAATCAATCACATTTTTCTAGTCATTGTTGCTGTGTGTGTTCATCCTTCGCTACTGAAGAAGACTATGCCATCAGAGAAATAATGACATGACTTGCACTTGACTTTATTTTCAGTGAAAGCTGTGCAGGTCACCAGCCTCACTTCTCTCCAGAGCCAACTGAATCCAGTGACCAGATATTCATCAGGGTGACTGGAGATGACCCAAGATGAGGGAATTGGGGTTAAGTGACTTGCCTAAGGTCACACAGCTAGTGAGCGCCTAGTGTTTGAGGTGAGATTTGAACTCAGGTCCTCCTGACTCCTACACTGGTCTTCTATCCACTACACCACATAGCTGCAAAGTCATCATAAGACAGGAACCCTAGCCTCAGGGAGCTTACATTCTTTTAGAGAATAAAACCAGGCATATAACAATTAGTAAAAAATCATATAAAATGCAATGCAACATATATATATATATTATATATGGAGAGAGAGGGAGAGAGAGAGAGTGAGAGAGAGAGAGAGAGAGAGAGAGAGAGGGAGAGAGAGAGAGAGAGAGAGAGAGAGAGAGAGAGAGAGCAAGAATGCTAGAAGAGATCAGAGAAAAGAGGAATGCATTTTAGCTGGAGTCATCAGGAAAGATAGAAAAAATTTGGAAGTTCTATAGAGATTTTATAATAAGATTTTCTAGACATTATCAAGAATTCTGCTCCAAGATGTCAGTATAGTTCAGTGGAAAGCAAATTAAAGTAGGATTTATATTCTAACTCTGGCCTCATCAATGACTAATTTTGGTACAGTGTATAAATCATTTAACCTCTGTAGTTTTCTCTCTCTCTCTTAAGTGGTCTGGGTTACATCTGATCTCTTCTCAGTGTTGGCAAAATGCTAGATGTGATTTAAAACATATTGCTCTTTTAATGAACTCCTAACTATCTTCTGGGTGGATTCTCCATAATATTTTAAATCTCACATCAAATTGCTTTCATTGCTGAACGTGTTTATGAGCTAATCAGCAAGGTTTTAAATTATCTGCCTAAATAAAATAAAAAAAGAAGAAATTAAATTTGCTGATTTTTTTCAAGTGAATCCCAGTATCACACATTGAAATTAGTTTTGGTGTTGTTCACTATTTATAATGATTTATATGGAGCTCTGTTCATGATGGTAGTTGAGAACTGAATGTATCTGAATTTATTTCTGACTTGTAGGTTGGTAGGTAGGTAGGTAGGTAGGTAGGTAGGTAGGTAGGTAGGTAGTATTGTGAGGCACATAACTGGTCTCCTAATCTATTTCTCTAATTTTACACCTAATAAACCCTTGAATCTTGGAGAGAATAATTAACTTGTGTAAGGTCACACAGATGATAAGTGACAGAGCAGAGACCTGAACCCAGATTACTTGCCCCAATCCAGCACAATTTCTATTGCCACATAATGTTTTCTGAAGGTCAGAGATTATTTTTTTTTAACACTGATTGCTTATTCATGAGAATCCAGTTGATAAGGGCATCACATGGCATCAGTCTTGAGAAACGTATAAGTATTGTGCTTTAGTGGAAAATCGTTTTGGACTTGGGTTTGTAACCTTGCTATGACACTTATTACCTGTGTCACCTTGGAGCAATAACTTATCTTCCTTGGGCCTCAGTTTCTCTTTGCCATTGTTCTATTAAAGGAAAGAGTTAGTTAAATGGCCATCAATGTTTTATTTAGTTCTAAGTCTATGATCATATCAATAATGGCCTGGAAATTAACACACATGAATTTTATTTCTGGCTCTTTCATTGACTAACTATGAAACCTTGGACAAGTCATTTAATTTATATGAGGAATTTAGATTAAGAAATCTTTAAGGAGCCTTCCAGCTGAGTGATGAAAGGAATGGTTATGTATCAATATTTTGCTGGTTCCATAGCAGTGTCTTACTCCACGTGGTTTTAAAATGCTACTGTGTTAATGCTGTTAATGAATTCTCAGAGCTGCAGGCAATTGAATGGCATCATAATTTTAAACATACCTAAACTGTTCAAAGAGATAAGCTAACAAAATCTAAATGGCTTCTTAGCCCGAGTAAACGACCGCATCTAAATTGTATATTATCAGGGTTGTGTTCCTCATATAGAAGTTGTGCAGCATCAGGGTAGTAGAAAGAAAGAAATAAAGAAAAGACCCACAATTCTCTCCAGGTAATTATGCTTTTGTCCTTGTCTTGCCCTGGGCCTTTGGCAACAACTTGGAACCTTTCCAATCAGAGAGATTATTTTAATACTTTGAAAAAAAAAAAGTTCTGGTCAAGGAAGCGATTAAGGAAGGAGTGAAGGTCACAGGCTTTGAACTGAATCATCCTCAGTTGTACAGTTCCTTTTATTTATATCTGTTCTTTCTCTTTGTAGTACAGACCATTTTCTCAACTATGTTCTTTTTCTACTGGGCCTTTGATGGTCAGTTAGATAATAAGAGAAAAGAAAGTCTGGTGATTGGCTGTCTGGATGGACCACACATGGCTCTTCTCTTTTTGCTTTATATTGACCTTCACTTGATGATTTAATCGGCTCCCATGGGTTCAATTATCATGTCAATCTTTCCCAGATCTATGCTTCTTGCCCCACTCTTTCTCCTGAGTCACATACACCATTATCATTAACTGCCTTTGGATATCTCAGAAAGGATGTCTCATGGGCATCTTAAGCTCACCCTGTTCAGAACAGAATTCAATATCTTTATCTTCAAATTCTTCTCTCTTCTGAACTTCCTAGAACTGATTTGGATACTATCATCCTTCTAGTCACAGGAGCATAGGAACTTTCTGTCATCCTTTATTCTTAAACTTCTGATCACCTCCCGTTTCCAATGTCTTGCAAAGCGTTGTCATTTCAACTTTGCAACACGTTTCATGTATATCTCCTTGCCTCGTGCACATACCTACCACCTTAGTTCAGGCTCTCATCACCAATTACCTGAACTATTGCAATGACATTATAACTGATCTCCCTGACTCAGATTTCTTCTTACTCCCATCCATCCTATACTCAGTTGTCAAAGTGATTTGTTTAAAGTATAGACTTGATCATGTCTTCTCCTACTCAGTAAGAGTCAGTGGCTTCCTCTCGTATCAAGGATAAAACATAAAGTCTTCTGTTTGATTGAGAACTTTATAATCTGGCTCATCCCTGCCTTCTCAGTCTTCTTATACTGTATTCCTCTCCACAAACTAAAAACCTCATATACTGCCCTAGTTTCTCATCTTTTCACCTGTGACTTTATCTTCTTTCTCCATGTTTTTGCACTGTCTGAACCATTTTCTTGGAAAGGCCTATCACTTCACTTCCACTTTTAGTTTCTTGGGCTTCCTTCCAGACTCAGCTCAAAGCCCAAATGCCATTTTCATACTCCAAGTGCTGGTGCCTTCTCTTCCTGTTTTGTATTTCATCTCTGCCTTGCACAGTGCATGACACATAGTAAGCACTAAATAATGTTTATGAACTGTGAAATATCCACTCCCAAAGGTTGGCGTCTTCTCTGTAACTTATTTTTTGAATAATATTATTTTCCCCAAGTACATAAAAATAAGTCTTAATACTCATTTAAAGTTGTTTTTTGAGTTCCAAATTCTCTCCCTGTCCCCTTTCCCTCCTCCTTCCGTGAGACATTAAGGAATTTAATATAGATTATACATATGCGATGATATAAAACATTTCTACATTAGTTATGTTCTGAAAGAAAACAGACAAAAACATATGATGAAAAAAATTAAAAGAAAAATAGTATGCTTAGATCTGCATTTAGATTCTATCAGTTCTTTCTCTGGAGGTGGAGGGCATTTTTCACCCTGAGTCATTTGGAATTCTGATGGATTGATATTCTGCTGAGAATAGCTGTCACTTACAGTTGATTGTCATATAATATTGCTCTTACTATGTATAAAGTTTTCCTGATTCTGCTCACTTCACTTTGCATCAGTTCACTTAAGACTTTTCAGGTTTTTCTGAAATTATCCTGCTTTTCCTTTCTAACGGCACTATAGTATTCCATTACATTCATATAGCAAAACTTGTTCAGCCATTCCCCAACTGATGGACATTCCTTTAATTTCCAATTCTTTGCCACCAAAGAACTGCTATAAATATTTTTGTACACATTTTCCCTTCTTTTTTTAAAGTATCTCTTTGAGATACAAACATATTAGTGGTATCTCTGGATAAAACTGTAGGCTAGTACCAGATTGTTTTGATGATTACCATTTTATAATACAATTTGAGATCTGGTACATTTATGTCACTTTCATTCACTTTGTTTTCCATTAATTCCCTTGGTATTCTTTTTTTCTTTGGTAATAAATCAAAACAAATACAAAATGAAAAAAGAAAAAAATACCATTTACACAGCATAACATAGGAGAGGATTCAATATAAAAAATAATTTCTGTTTCAAGAAAACCTATATAATAAATACTGCATAGTTTTCATAGTTGCCCAGCTTTTCTTTGCTTCATTGTAGGTTTTCTTTTATTCTCTGCTGTGGACTTTTACTTTATTTTTCCCCTTTCTTTGCCCTTCCCCAACCCTAAAAAAGGCTAAAACTAAGTACAAATATATACATACTATACATCTACATCTGTCTATCTATCTATGTATCTATCTACGTGTCTGTCTATGTATCTATTTATCGCTCTATCTATCCACACACACATAGATGTACATATACATAGATATCTATAAACATACACATATTCTCTCATACTCTTTATGTAAGACCTTACTATGCTTATTTCCATTTTTTGTCTATTTCTCTGATGGTGGATAGCATCTTCCTTCATACATCAAAGTCTTTCTATGTTTTAAAAATTAACCAATTCATCATTTCTTAGATTACAATCATATTACAACCCAATCAAATTCTATCCGAATGATTGTCTATGAAATTACCTTCCCAACAAATTTTCTGAAATCCTTCTATTCTAGGCTACATAGGTTTTATTTATACAAGTAAATTATAATTTAAAATAATGAAAATCATCCATTTTACACTTCAACAATGTTTTTACCTTATAATATCATTTAAGGTCTGATATTGTTGAATCTGCTTCCTTTACATCTTTTCCTTTGTAATTCCTGACCTTTTCTTCTTCTAAATGAACTTTGTTATTTTTTTAACTCAGTGAGATTTTTTTAGTAATTTATTTGGGATGGCATTGAATAAATAGATTAATCAGGTAAAATTGTCATATATTATTATATTGGCCTTACCTACCCATGGACAATAAATATCATTTCAGTTATTTAGATCTACTTTGTTTGTATAAAAAGTACTTTATGTTTACGCTCATATAGTTCCTGTGTCTGTTTTAGCAGCTATAATGTAGTACCAACACTATATTCACAGCACCTATGGCAGCCATGATTATGCCAGTGAATTCTGAATTGTGAAATATAGCATTCTCCACATGGAGGACAGGACCAATACTTATTCAAACACCAGAAAGCCAAATCCATCATAGCAACAAAGAAATTCGTACACAATAACAATGCAGGGGGCACTTCCATGCCCAAGCCTTCCCTCTGTTAGGCATCCCACAGACCAACTCCCTAAAACAAATCACAAACAAGGTCTCCCACTCATGCTAGTTACTGTCTTTCCCAGCTCTGATTGCTCTCTGACTAACTTCCTTTCAGCTCTGCTCCAGCTGTGCCTGTTCCTATTCCACCATTCTTGGTCCATCCTTTCCTGTTCCATGTGACTTGACTCATGCTGATCAGACTTCCATGAGACTTAAGCAGGTCACATGGGTCTATTAATGCATGGGAAAGCTCTTCCCATTAAGAAGTCAAATTACATTAACAATAAGCAAAAATGGATTATCAATATATATGCTCTCCTATTTGTATTGTCTAGTTATTTTAAGTGGTCTAAAATAATACTGCTGACAGATAATAGTGCATATTTCTTATTTTTTCTCTTTTGATTACATCTATTTTAGCTTTAACTTTGTCTAAGACCTGCTTTTTTTACATAATAAATTCTACTCCTGCCCTTTATTTTATCTGCATGTATCTCTCATTTTATAGTGTTTTCTGAAAGCAAAATATTGTTGAATCCACAACTTTAAACTGCTATCCATTTCCATTTTGTGGGTAAATTCACCCTATTAGCATTCAAAACTATAATTACTCAACATTTCCTATTTTTCCTCAATATTCTCACTCTATTTACCCTATCCCTCCTCACTCTTCTGCTTAATTTCTACCTGCTACCTTGTCCTCCTATTCCTTAACCTACCCACTCCTCCAAGAGTCCATCCTTATCTTCTCCCCCAACCCTATCTCCTTGTCTTCTTATTTTTCTGAATTTTGAAGACTTTTGTAATATATATGCACATACACACATTCATATACACATGCGTATTTGTTTATATGTACATATGCATACACGTATACATATAGATGGGAAAATACATATATGTATGTGTATATACAAACACACACAAACAACATATATATGTGTATTCCAAACCTTTCTTTCAAACTATTCAAATAACAACAGCAATCTTAAGAGTACTGCTATTTTCATATATCTGAAGTAAACAATTTGACCTTATTGAGCCCTTTATAATTAATGTTTAATGTTACGTTTCTCTTAGATGTTATATGTCATATTTTCCCTCAACTTCTGTTGCTTTTATCACAAATACCTGAAAGTCTTTCTGTTTGTTAAATGTCCATTGTTTTTTCATTCAGGATTTTACTTAACTTTGATGGATGTTACCCTTGGTCACAACCCAAACTCTTTTGTTCTGTGAAGTATAGTACTCCAAAACCTATAGTATTTCAACATCATAGTTATTAGGTCTTGTATAATCCTTCTTATAATTCTATGATAGTAGTTTTTTTTTCTTTCTTGCTGCTTCCAATATTTTCTCTTTAGCCTGGGACCTTTGAAACTTGACTATGCTATTCCTGAAGGTTTTACTCCTGAGATCTCTTTCAGGGGATGATTGGTACATTATTTCTATTTCTGTTTTGCCTTCTTCTAGAAATTCAGGACAAATTTTCTTGATATTTTCTCATAAT
Organism: Notamacropus eugenii; assembly: GCF_028372415.1. Lineage (NCBI taxonomy): Eukaryota > Metazoa > Chordata > Mammalia > Diprotodontia > Macropodidae > Notamacropus > Notamacropus eugenii. Next base: position 447,945,559 of record NC_092874.1, on the reverse strand, counting down.
ATTATATCCAGATACTTCTTGTAATCATAATTTTCAGGTAGTCTGACCAATCTTATATTATTTCTCCTCCCTCTATTCTCCAGATCAGTTCATTTTTTTCCTAATAAGCTATGTTTCTCATCTTTTTTTTTTTTATTCTTTTGATTTTGTTTCATTATTTCTTGGTATCTTAGAGTGTCATTAGCTTTCCTTTGCCCACTTAAGGTTTTCAAGTATTTATTTTCTTCCTTAAATTTCTGATTTTCTGTTTCAAGTCAGTTGACTTTCTTTTCATAATTTTCCTGATTTTATTAGATTACTCTTATATTTTTCTATTTTTTCCTTGATCTCTCTTATTTGATTTTAAAGTTTTTAAAGTTCTTTTAAATACTCTTTTTTATTTTCGCTCTCTCTTCCCTCCCTCATTACCAAGACAGAAACCACTCTTATATAGGTTAAACAAGCACAATCATATTGAACGTATTTCCACATTATTCATGTGGAAATGAACAAAAGGAAAAAAAAAGATGAGAAAGAAAAAAATGAAAATGGATTGAATTGATCTGCATTCAGTCTCCATATTTCTTTCTCTGAGTGCGGTTAGTATTTTCCATCATGAGTATTTTGAAATTGTTTTGAATGATTGTATTGCTGAGAAGAGCTAAGTCTGTCATAGTTAATCATCATACAGTGTTGCTATTACTGTGTACAATGTTTTTGTAGTCCTGCTCACTTCACTCAGCATCAGTTAATGTAAGTCTTTCCAGGTTTTTCTGAAATCCACATGCTCATCATTTCTTGTAGCACAATAGTGTTCTATTACTTCTATATACTATAACCTGTTTATCCGTTACCCAGTTGATGGACGTCCCCTCAATTTCCAGTTATTTGCCATCACAAAAAGAGCTGCTATAAATATTTTTGTACATATGAGTCTTTTTTCCTTTTTTGATGTCTTTGGAATGTAGATCTAGTTAGTGTTATTGCTGGATCAAAGGGTATACACAGTTTGGTTTTCCTTAAGAATCATCTTTCTTCGAACACAACTGTGATCTTAGATCATGCTTAAAAATTGTTTTGTTTTGTTTTTTTGCTCAGTTTTCCTTTATTTTCTTAAAGAGGTATTTGTTTCTAATCTCTTTAATTTGAAATTCAAAGTCTTCCAAAATGGCATCCATTGATTTCTTTCTAAACTTATGGTATTACATATTATTCGACTTTATAAACTCCATTTCAGTCAAATCAGCATGTGGATAAAATTACTTATACTTTTCCACCTTGGTGCCTTGAACATTACCTGTAACCTCTGACTGTAACATAAAACAGTTTTGCCTCCACCATTTGGAGCCTCCACCAGCTCCCTGCAAGGCATAGCTTGTAAAACACCCCTTTCAAAGAAATTTTTATCCCACACAGAACTAAAATGTATGTGTATGTATGTATTTATGTATATATGTATGTATGTATCTGTCTATCTATCTATACTACTTTGTACCAGTAGAAAGAAAGCTCCTTGAAAGCAGGTACTGTCGCATTTTTGTATTTGAATTTCTAAATAGTATTTAACACAAGGTGGATAGTTAATAAACATTTATTTAATTAAATTGCCTCCCACTATTCTTCTTCATCAGTCAAATTTATATAGTCACCAATCCCTAAAGAAGATCCATACTACCCCCATACTACTGTTAATTCCATTTGTCCCCTATAGAATGTCTTTTTACTACCACACTTGAGTATTCTATCCATCTTTCAAGTTTTAATTCAAATGTTACGTCATAAAGTTTTTTTTTTAATTATCTCATATGGAAGTGATTTAAGTACAGTTCTTTTTGTTGGAAATACTTATAAAAAACAGGCTAGCAAATGTAATAACAGATATAATCCAGACCACCCCCACCTTTTTATAAAGATATGGAAACTGAGGTAAAAGTGACACAGCTAGCACAGTTATGATTGGAATCTTGGTCAAATCAAATTTTATTTAGACTGCACTTCTGCTGTATATCTCCTCTTATAATATCTATTAATATCCTACCCATTCCTCAAGATTCAAGATTACTAAAAGGACAATAAACTGTTCTACATGAAAGGAATAATCTCTCTGCAATGTCATTTCATGGATCTTCACTCTCCTTTGCTGCACTTGATATATGACAATTATATAATTTTATACAATTTATATAATTTTGTATGAAATAATACACATAAATCTAATTATGTGTGTGCATACACACATAGTTTTCATCTTTCTTGCTTTTCAAATGACTTAATCTATTGGCACCTCAGTTTCCCCTTATGTAAAATAATGGAATTGATTTTTATTTTCTCTGAGGTTCATTCTAGCACAAAATATGCAATCCTAGAATCCTCTTCCTTTCATCTTTCCCTCTCTTTCTCCTCCCTCCCTTCCTTCCTCCATCTCTCCCTCCATTCCTTCCTTCCTTCCTTCCTTCCTTCCTTCCTTCCTTCCTTCCTTCCTTCCTTCCTTCCTTCCTTCCTTCCTTCCTTCCTTGTAAGGCAGTGTATGGGAAGGTGGGACAACATGGACACATGTAGAACAAAAAACAATCATGAACCCTAGAAAAAATAACTTTGGGTGGGAAGGGTTTCAGCACCTGAGGAAGGGGTAGTCAGAAAAGTTTTCATTGAGGAGATGAACTAAGCTTTGAAGAAAATTAAAAGTTGTAAGAGGAAGAAACGAGGAGGGAACCAATTCCAAAAAGGTGATGGTCTCTGTGAAGCCACACAGCTGAGAGAAGGAATATCATAGCTCATGGTTCACAGATTTAGAGCTGGATGAGACCTGAACGAACATCTATCCAAATCTTCTCATTTTACAGTTAAGAAAATATCATCTAGAGAGGTTAAAGGACTTTATGAAGATCACACAGACAGGGAATAATAAAGAACCACACTCCACTTCCTCTGACTCTATATAGTCTCTTCCCACCATATCCCACTGCCTTCCCAAACCATGCTTGTATAAGGCGAACAGAAAAGAGGGTAGTTTTACTAGAAGTTAGAGTGTTTGAAGGGTTTGTAGTGGCTGGTACCTTATTTTCTTTAGTTTTTTACCTTTGTCAGCCCCTACACCCTAGCTTAGTACATTTTTAGTAGGTGTCTAATATATATATATTTTAAATGAATGTTTAATCTATGTTTTGAAAGTACGTGATCCATATGAGTTCAACATTACTGTCAAATTAACTGTAAGAAAACAGTACCCCTTTTCTACTTTTTAACCAAGAGAAAGTGGTATTGAATTTTATTATTTCATTATATAAAATTCTATTTATTAGCATCATCATTACTATTATAACAATACATGATGGCCAACTTAACTATGGGATGAAAAATAGGCCCCTTGGTCTAGTGTTCTGCTTAAATACTAACATTAGGCTTATGGGGAAAAGAAGATTTACATAATTCCTTCTCCATATTCCAAAAAAAATAACTTTTTCCTTGCTCTTCTGGAAAGAAATAGGAAAGCTTTGGTATATAGAAAAAAATCAAGCATATCTACTCTGTAGACTTTTGCTTTGCCCTTTTATCATTGAAATGGTGAGATGAATCTCAGTGCCTAAGAAAGCATATGCTTTCTAAGATAGCTTTGGTTTTCTGCTTCTGATTTAGGTAGGAGGAAAATTATGAGGATCTTTGAAGCTAAAACTTGCAAATGGAGTAAGGAAGATGATACTGGGGTTCTCTAACTCTGTGATGTCATTGGGATTTGTGTCCAGAATTAACTAGAATTTCTAGCAGTTTCTGGATCTGTTGGCCATATGGGGACATCATTCCCTCTCTATTTTATAGCTTCAACGTAGCCTTTGATGAGAAGTTCAGTTGTGATGACCAATTACTCAGATGTTGAATGCCATGACTCTTGAACATTTGAGACTCTGCAACTCAGCCTCTGCAACTCTATAAGCAGGCATAGTAGTGGATAATTAATGGGCATAATTTAACTGAAGTGCTTCTATTTAGCAATTATGGCAGTAAATAAAAAGATTCAAATCTTCATTGACCTTGTGGAAAATTTTAGCTTCATTTTTAGGGATAGAGCTCAGGAAAGGAAGAAGCCAAGTCCAAGAAAAGCAGTTTATTTAAGAAAAAAGCATTATCCATTCTAATACTAGATGATTAAAGTAAAAAAAAAATTCAGCTGATCAGTTAGATTATAAGCTCCTCAAGGGTAAAGAACATTTTTTTTGAACCCTCAGCACTTAGCACAATATCTAGCACACAGGAAACTGTGAATAAATGTTTATTTTTTAGTTGATTGAACAAAACAAACATGAATAGCTCACATTTGAGTACTTTAGCAGTCCCTCTGCCCAGAGAAATGATGCTCCACAGTGAGTGTGAATTTCATAGTAATTGAATTGGTGTCACAAAATGAGTCATGATGGGCAGAGCACACTATGAAGAGGACCATGAGAGTCTACCAGCTCATGACAGCCTATATGTGAAGATAAGAGAGGTAACCTACTGTATTTGAGGTCAGTGACTGTCTCCTTTCTGTTTTTATGCCCTGAGAGCCTAGTAGAGTGCCTAGTACAGTGGATTACAGAATCACCTAAGTTTATATCTGAAAGAGATCTATCTTATCAGCCATCTGTTTCAACTCGTAACTGAAATAAAATCCTTACCAAGAGGTAGCCCTCCAGGCTCTGCTTGACAACTACCATTAAATTCACTTCCTTCCAAGAAATTGTTGGAAAACACCAGTCGTGAAGAAGACTTGTGGCTGTGGTTGTTAATCTGTTTTTGTTGTTTTCATTGCTTTTCCTCTTCCTTAACATCAAGTTTGAAAATGCTTCTTTGAAATTTCTGTTCCCATTATTCTTGTATCTCTCCTCATAGGCTAAAGAGAACAAGTGATATGACCCCCTGTGAGTATTTTCCTCTCCAGTCAGTCTGTCAATAAGCATGTATTAAGTACTTACAACATAGATTGTGCTATGTTATAAGATATAAAGAATAATAAACAAGTCTACACTCAAGAAGACCACATTCCAATGGAGGATACAATGTGTAGGTAACTGGGTAAATGAAGATAATATCAGAAGACAGAACATTAACAATTGGGTAATGATGGGCAGAGCTGGAGCTGGTAATGATGGGGAGCTGGAGCTCCCAAAAAAGTTAGAATTTGAACTGAATCATGAAGCTTGGCAACAAAACTCCAGGATAAATATGTCCAGTTTCTTAAAATGATTCTTGTACAACTTTGACGCAAAGCTCTTCACCAACTTGGTTTTCCTTTTTAGGATGTCCTTCAAATGATCAAGTTTCTGCTTAGACAATGATATTGTAATGGCAATTTAAATAGGGAGATCTTTCCCATTCATTAATAGACCCATGAGACCTACCTTGGTTACATGGAAGCCTGAGTCATGTAAGTCTGAGTCACATGAAGCCAGTGGTGGAGGAGTTTGCTGAATGGGTGGAATGCAAAGAGCCGAAGCTAAAGCAGAGTTGAGAGGAAATTGGTCAGAGTCTAGTCAGAGATAGGAAGAATTCAGGCAGACGGCTAGAATGAGTGAAAGATATTGTTTGTGGTTTTTCTTAATGGAGCTGGTTTTCAGGAAGCCTAGCAGGGGAAGGCTTGGGGATGATATTATCCTCTGCATTATTATTGTGTATAGATTTTTGTTGCTATGATGGATTTGACTTTTTCATGTCTGAATAAATGTTTTGATTCTGTCTTCCATGTGGAGAGTCTACTGTATTCCGAGATTCAGAATTGTGTTGGGATATTCATGACCACCATAAGTGCTGTGAATATCACATTGATGCTACAGGCATTCAGAAATTAATACAAAAGCCCAAGATTTTTGGCTGCTATGTTGCACAATTGATTCATGTTGATCATTCAGTTCCCTTGAACCCTGATTATAATTCAGGCAAACTAATGCCTGATGAACTAGATTGGTTTTATATTTTTATACTTTGAATAAAATCTAGTCACTGGATAAAGGAATTCCACAAAAGGTAAAATTTTCTCCCCCAACTATTATTTTTTCCCAGTGAAATATCATCTCTGAATGCCATCATTAAAGTTGTGTTTGAGTTTTTTGCTTGTTTGTTTGGATTTTTAATATTGAAATTAAATATTTTAATATTTAATATTTTCTCTCTCCATTCCACCACCTTACCACTTTAGGATAGAATTTAAGTTAGGATGATTAAACCTCTGTGAATGTGAAATGATATTCAAATATACAACCTGCCATCTGGATCCATTCAAGGATGATATTAGCCTGAGGCCTGGATTCAAGTTCATATTAATTTAGAAAATGAAATGAGGTAAGTGTGATGCTTCATACAAAGAGGGTAGTTTCTTCTGAAGTAGAGACTAGGAACATATTGAGCCTCACAATTGAAATAGCATTATTTATGTTTGCCTGTGGTTAGATTGGCCTTGTAATTCTAGTATTACAATATTTTGAGACTGCATTGGAATTCTAGATGGTGGATGGTATTAGTGGAAAACATCATTCCATGACAATAAAACTTTATCTCTGAGTATGTATACATACACATAAGTAACATTATTACACATAAGCAACATTAATAATGTTAATAATGTATGCAAGACATGATCTACATATATATATACATACATGTTTTGAGTGTTATATAATATGGCAATTTAAAGTGTTTTCACATAAATTGTCTCATTCCTCACTCAACAAAATGCATTCTATAAATCATTTCTAGTAGCTATTAAATTTATTTTATAAAGAAATAAATTAAGACGGGAATATTTAGTAAATTCTCCAAAGTTAGAGATCGTCAGCAAAGTTTTACTTGATTCCCCCAAAACTCAAATGCTCAAAGGACATTAAAGACAACTTGAGGCAAGGACATGACCACAATTGATGTATTTATGTTTATCCACATAACATTTATAAAATTTTGCTTTGTTTTTAATGACCTTCCTATCTTTTTTTTCAGTGTATCATGGATGAAGTATTTGCTGTTCCTTCAAGGTGATTTTCCTTATAAGCTCTATCATTTTCATTGTGTGATTTTTCATAAAGACAGTGTTTTTAGAAATTCATGCCATTGTGGCAGAATTCTTCATACACAATATCTACAATATTGAAAATAGAAAGAACAAATGAAAAAATAATGAAAAAAATGAATATTGTGAACTTTCAAAGAGCAAACATGGTTCTAAATAATACATATGCAAAGATACTACTTTGTTACTTTTGTAGAGGTTGGATGTCCATGGGTGTGAAAAAATGTACATAGTCAGACTTTTTTGTTTTGAGAGACTGATCAAATATGCTGATTTTCTATTTCTTTAATGGTTCCTTAAAAATGTTCTTTGTCATAGAGGATGGTTTCCAGGGTGGGGGACAAAATGAAATATGGGAGACATTTTTAATTTTGTAGGAACAACAAAATATAATAAGATATATTGACAAATATTACTGGAGATAAAGTTCATTTTCTTCTCTTTGACTCTTCATTTGTTCTTATTCAGGATCTTTGTCCTCCTTTCATCCCTCCTCTAGCTGCTCTTCTGTACCTAAATCTCCCAGCAATTTTGTCTCAACTACAATACAACTACATTATACTGAAATATCATCTGATAAAGCTAAAGTGTGATATTCTATTAAGCTGTAATTCCCCACAGGGTATTTTTTATTTTCATAGTGGAAATGAAGAGATAGAAAGGAATTCAATTATCCTTTCTCTTGACTCACATATGCCTCCATCACTAACTGTTTTTGTATCTCAGATAGAATCTCTCATGAGACATCTCAAACTTAAAGGTCTAGATTTCTTGGTGAACTGCAAACTTAATCTAAGTCATCAACTTAAAATGGAAGCCAAGAAAGCTATTTTTAAAAATGCTGCATTAAGACAATATATACTGGCCAGGCCTAGAGCAGTGATAGCATCGTTACATTCTATTTTGTTCAGACCACATCTGACACATTGTGCTTGAATCTGACCACTACTCTTAAAGAAGGATGTTGGCAAGCTAGAAAACATCTAAGACAAGGTAACTAGGATAGCAAAATGGTTCCATCCATGACTACCGATAGGTTGTGTGAACTAAAGTTATTTAGCTTGGAGGAGAAAAGACTCAGTAACCATTTTCAAGTACCTGAAAGTTTGCCATGTAAAGTAGGAATTAAATTCATTCTACTAGGCCTTCAAGGGCATAAACAGAAAATGGGTAGAAACTCCAAAGAAACAAATTTACAAATGATATCAGGAAATAATTCTTAAGAATTAGAAGAATTTGTTTTTTGGGGGAATCCAGTAAAACTTTGCTGATTATGTCTAACTTTAGAGAAATTACTAGATATTCCATTTCATCAGTGTTGTCCAACTCAAATAGAAATGGTGACCAGTATACTAGATATAAAGCTCTCTACTGGTATATATTGACTTAACAGAACACATTCACATTATTTATCGCATTTTCAGTTATATTTTTTAAAAAGTTCCAAATTTTAATCTGATTCTAGTTTCATTGGAGTAGTGGGGTGGGGGTGGGGGAGCAGGCTGTATGATTCATCCTTCTAAGCCACAGAATTTCAATTCACCTCACTTGAACAAGTTTTTAAAAATTATCTACTTTATGCCAGATGCTGTGGTTTGGGAAAAAAGTAATTCCTATACTCAAAGAGCTTAAAATTTATTGAAGGATTAAACATTTATATGAAAAGGAAGTACAAAGGATATACAAAATAATTTTAATAGGGAAAGAGTACTAATACCTGGGGGATGTAGATAGGTGTTTTGTAGGAATTGACCCTTGAGGCTGCCTAAATTAGGATTTAAACCCATGTCTTCCAGATTCTATGTCTAACCCTCTAGCCACTCTGCAATAATAATATTTCTTAATAATTGTTGGTTCTTGTTTAACCAGTCAGTCAAAAAAAAAAAAAACCTCACAACTGTTAAAAACCTATTATGTGCCAGGAACTGTGCTAAAGGCTGAAAATACGAGGTGTGTGTGGGGTGAAGCTCTTTTTATCAAGATCATCAAGGAGTTCATGGTGTAAAGGGGGAAACAGCATGAAAACAACTATACGCAAAGAAAATATATATGTGTGTGTGTGTGTGTGTGTGTGTGTGTGTGTGTGTGTGTGTGTATGTAGTACACTGGAAATAATCAACAGAGGGAAGGTAATCATATTAGGGATGGGGATTGAGGACAGCTCCTCATAGCAGATAGGATTTTATCTGGAACTTGAACACAATGTGAAAAGCCAGGAGGTGGAGATGAATAGGGAGAGAATTCAAGTGGAGGGAGGACCCACAATGAATAATATAAAAAAATTCATTGATAGACAGTGTGGTGGAGTGGCAAGGGCACTCAACTTAGAATCAGGAGGACCTAGATTTAAATCCTGCCCCTTAAACTTATCAGCTAAGTAACCTGTACCCAGTCATTAACTTCCTGATCTTTTATTTAATTATCTCCAAATGATATTTGAAGGTGGAATCAATGATTTTTAATGTCCTTTCCACCTCCAAGTCTCTGAACTTGTGATCTCTGCTTTTATAATTCTACTATTAATTAAAATTTGTGGATCACTATAAAAAGTAAAGAAATTAATCTGCTTTTAAAGCAAAATATGAAAAGTGAAAAGCATTTTCCATACATTGTTTCATTAAAGTCTCACCATCTCCTTGAGAGAAAGGGGCTATTATTATCCTAATTGTGCAAATGAGGAAACTGAGGTTCAAGGTGAAATGAATTACCTAAGCATGTACATTTAGTTAGTGTCAGAGGACAGATTTCTTCCTGGTCTTCCTGAATCTAAACCCTACTTTCAATTCACTGATCTTTTTCAGTAGTAAAAATGATTCATTTCTCTGTATTCAGTGGGTATCAGTTATATGAAGATATATATGGACTATTGCTTCCATGCAAAGAAACACAATCTCTGAGGTTCATAATATGAGGCACCAAAGAGTCTCTCTCCCTGTGACAGTAGGGACCACTCTTGAACCCTAACCATAGACATTTATAGCAGCCCAGTAATAGCTGAGTGAATTCAGTTATCTTAAAGCAGGTGAACTTCAAACCAAATTACCAGTTTGTTGGACTACTTGTCAAAAAGAAGCTCTTTATGTTAATTTAAGAATGAACATGATTGAATCTTACAGCTTCTTTGAGATTTAAAAAAAAAAATGGAAGGAACGGGAAAAGATTCCAGAAGTTCCTTATTTAACTCTAGGCCTTCAGAACGTGAGAAAATTCATATAGATGTAATTGTGGAAATGTAGAAAACAGACAATCTGTCAGTTACCACTAAATGTAATTATTCAAAAGGCATTTTTGTGTCTTCTCCAACTCTAAGGTCCTGTTATTCTGTTAGTAGTAACTGATCAAAAAGAAAGGAGTTTCATGCCTGAGAAAAGGTTATACCAATTTTGATTGCTCATTTTCCACTTATACTTTAACATGAGAAAATTGGGTTTGGTTTGTACAATTGTTTCAAATTTCCAACTCTAGCCATTTAATTTTCACACTTTCCGTTTATAGTATGTAATGAAGATTTTTAACTATGATAACATTTTAAGTAATGTAGCATGTAGAAAGAAAGTTCCATCAGAAACAGAACTTAAATGAAGAGGAGTGAGGATATTTAACTATATCCATAACCTTGCTGGGAAACCACATTTCTTTTCATAAGAAGATAAACACACTGAAACTGAAAAGTAAACCTGAATCAGTTGACTCTGATGTTTTCTAGGTTTGAATAATTTTTTTTTTTTTTGCTGGAAGGGGAAAAAGCTGAAGAAAAATTACTTGGTTGAACATTATTTAGAAGGATTCATTTTTCTTAGCAGAGATCCTGGCATAGATTACTTAATAAATATTTGTTCCTTTTCATGGAACCACTTTTCTATTTTTATTTTTGGAATACAAGCAGAAGACCTTGCCTTTATTGCGTTGAGTTCTATTTAGCTTTAAATGAAATTAATTCATTGGGAAATGAAAACAAATTTGTACACAGTTGTGTTTGGAAAGGATGGGCATGTTTAATCAGTGTTATAAAAGACAGAAGATGTGTTACTGATTAAAGGAAAAAAGATACTTGGAAAAAGAGCTGAAGGGAAAAATGAGTATCATTTGAAGATTTTTTTTAAGTTTGAGAAATTTGGGAAGATTTTTTTTCTTTTCTTTCCCCTCTTTCCTAGTCTTATCTTTCACTTTTTGCTGTTTACATGAAAAGCAGATTACTTCCCAGTCAAATTGATTCTTTCAACAAAGTCTACCTTCTTGCCTCTATTAGATTATTTTCCATGCTAAAATGCCCCCTTTCATCTGTCAAAAATCCTTCAAATCACATGTAAAATGTTAATTCAATCGATTTCAATTAAATCTTTTATAAAGCATATGCTTAGTGTTTGGTATCATGTTAGCCAATGGCAAGACCGAAAAACAAAAATGAAACAGTCCATTCAGTCAATGACCTATCATTCTGCTAGGGAAGCGACACTTAACACAGAAAAGTAAAGATAAGATGCACACAATTAATTCCAAGGGATTTTGGAGGTAGGGAGGGGCCAGACTTTCCTCATCTCCCAAGCCAAAATTTTTCTCCCTTCTCTGTACTCCCAGTAGCACCTAAAGGAAACATCCAAATACACTTTCTTATATGTATATTTCTTATATTTCTTACTCCATTGGATCTATGATCTCATTGATATAGGTACTTTCTTCATCAGGAAAGACTTCAGTCCATTTATACCTGCCCAAGCCTGTGACACTGTTCAATGTTTTCCCATAAATTTAATACCAGGCATCCAAGTAATTCACTGGTCACTTTCCTTGTAATCTTTTGGCATCTGTGGCCAATAAATTATGAGAAACACCTATCCTTTAGCTCACATTCTTTTCATATAACTGATTTCTCACTTTCTTTCACTCTTTTAAATTTGTTTTGGATTAGATATTTCTCGGATGATTTCTTTCATACCACTACAAATTTTCTCGTATATGATTTTTTTTAGTAACTTTTTGTATCCTAAAAAACATTAATTGCTCTTTGGGTGATCCTCCAGCTTTATTTATTGTGGCCTGTGATATTTCATTATTTGTACTGAAAAACAGCACCTGAGTATTTAAAAAAAATATTTATCAGGTCTATGGTTTGTAGTTTTAGAAACAGAAAATGGACAGTGAGAAAATGCTCAATATCAATGCTCAAATAATGCTATTTTTGTTGCTTCAGGGAAATTTCAATTTGACAATAGGAATGTTATCCCATTTCTCCTCATATCTTTCTCAAAACCTGTTATGATGTTTTTCATATAATTGGTACTAAATTTTATTATATTGTTCGTATCCATATTCCTGGAGGAATGTTTGATTTTGACAACATTTCAAAATTTCTTTGGAATAATTGTGTTTCTTTTCTGTTTAATGCCTTATTTTAATAGCAGTTGAAAGCTTACAAAAGTGGAAGATGTATATAAGCCTAAAATTCTGCACTAATACGTTGGCATGCATGTGAGGTGACATTGGGTTCTTTGTAGAATGACAAAATCTCTGACTTGGGTGGAAGCTGAGAAGATAGCTAATGGAAATAGCACCTGGATAGGAATCCTCATCCCCTTGGCATTTGTTGGATGAGCACCCACCCATTATTAGGAGGCCTCTGGTGAAGGGGTGCTATTACCCTGAAACTTAAAAAAGGCAATTTTGTCGTCTTTGAGATAACTTTAATTATTATGTAGTGGGTTTTTTTTTCTTTCTTTCAAGTGAAAATCTTCCAGTCAACTCCCATTTATTGTACTCATTGTGCTTGCTCCCTGGGACCAAATGAACCAAATCTAACACCCTTTCTATTTAAAGACTTTTGATACTTATTCAAAAGTGCCCTGTTTCTTTCAAATCTTTTCTTCTCCTGGTTAGATACTCCCAATTCCTTAAAGAAGTTTTCTCAAATTCTGCCTTCTACAGAACTTCCCCACTCTTATCCCTACTTTCTCCTCTATCTCCCCTGCTACTAGTAGCCTCACCTTCCATTTATACTATAGATGTCATATGTGTACAAGCTTATTTTTAAATTCTTTCCCAACATGATACGAGCTCCTTTGGGATAAGGGTCGTATTTTTGCCATTTTTTATACTCCAAGTACTTAACACTGTACTTAGTCCATATTAAGTGTTTGATAAATCCTTTAAGACTAACTGAACTCAAGATCCTTCATCTGTATAATTTTAAGCACATTGTTAATCTATTTTCTCTATTTTACTAATGTAAATTTTTAGAGATGTAAATTTTCCTATAAGTACTGCTTCAGTTGCTTCCTAGAAATTTTTTTGCTGTCTCATTCTATCATTCTCTTTAGTGGAATTGTTTATCATTTATGTGATTTGTTCTCTGATTTACTCACTCTTTAGGTTTAGATTATTTAGTTTCTAAATAATATACATTTCCATCGCCCTTTATTGTGTACATTTTAAATTATGATCAGAAAAGGATCCATTTAATATTTATGCTTTCCTGCATTTGGTTGTAAGATTTTATTCTCTAATACATGGTGAATTTTTGTGAAGGTGCCATGTATAGCCGAGAGAAAGGTATACTCATTTCTATTTCCATTCAATTTTCTCCAAAGGTCTATCATATGTAACTTTTCTAAAATTCCATTCATCTCCTTAACTTATTTATAGCTCATTTTATTGTTATATTTATCTCGCTTTTGAGGAAAAAAAAACCCTGAGGTCATTCACTAGTCTATATTATAATTATAATATAAATATACTTTACTAATATACTATAAATTTACTAATTTACTATAGTAAAATTAGACTAGTGGATGACCTCAGATTTTTTCCTCAAAAATGAGATAAATATATAGTTTTTTATATATAATTATATATAGTTTTCATGTAACTCATTTAACTTTTCCTTTAAGAATTTGGATGCTGTGCCATTTGTTGCATTTTTGTTCAGTATTAATATTAGTTCATTGTCTATGGTACCATTTAGCAAAATATAGTTTCCATGGTTATTTTATTTTTGTCTGCTTTTGCTTTTCTTTCTTTGAGATCATGATTGCCATCTCCCCTTTTTTTAAAAAAAAATATCATAAGCATTATACATCCTACTCCAGCCCCTTACCTTTACTCTGTGTGTCTCTCTGTTTCAAGTGTATTTCTCATAAACAATAAGGAATTTATTGTCTTTAGTAAGTTTTTGTAGCTCTTTTGCCATTTGGCCAATTCTCTTTTTTAAGTGTTTATTTTTTTTGGTATCTTTTTATGTCTCTTTTACTAATCTACTAACTTTTGTTCAAACTTTGTTTCCATCCAAATCATTTTTCACATTTTTCTTATTTGCTTCTTATTTGATTTTTATAACATTTTTTGAATTCTATAAGGATCGTTTTTAAAGGGGAGAAGTGACTTTTACCAATTCACATTTTTCTTTGTGACTTTACATGTAGCTGTTTTGATCTTATTATATTTTTAATTTCTGTTTTGATCTTCCCTGTCAATCTAGTAATTTTCTACAGTCAGGTTCTTTTTTGTTGTTTTCTAGCTTGTTTCTTGAATTTTAATTTAATGTTAAAGTTGGACTTTGCTTCTATGTTAGAAGGGTACTGTCCCAAGTGTCAGATGTTTCTTGCTACTTTTTTTCAGAAGTAGATATAGGGGTCTGTAGTTTTTTGGTGATTCCAACTTTTTCTACTCTAAAGCAAGGTATGGTTACTGCTCTCCTAGTCTATGCTTGGCCAATGTTCAAGAAGGGACCTTGTTCCCCTGTAGCTAGTAGGGTGCTGGGACTATGACCAGGTTGTCTGCTTTCTGGCAGCCACAACTGATAGTGCCCCTTTCCATCTTGGAATTGGGACCAGCTTCCCTACTCCTCACTGAGCAAACACAAAATCTCTCACCCCCAAACCATGTCCAGAGCTCCTGGTGCTATTGTTCCTTTTGGCCCTGTGACTGCAACCCAGAACTATATGTTGGCAATGCAACAGCATCTTGTACCAGGTGCCAGCAAAGGGTGCTGTGAAATCTCCTATTCAACCCCCTATCCCAACATCCATAGACTATACCTCTTGAAGCTGCATCTGCATCCAATACAGCTGTCCTCTAGGATTGCTACCATACCCATAGCACTGCTGCTAGTTTGCATTGCCCTCCATATTTGAACACCACCCCAGTTTTTGCCAACCTCTTGTCTTGGGCTGGAAAATTATTTTACCTGTACTTTTATTAATTTTGCTACATTAGAATTTGATTCAAGATATTGTTTTAGACTTGTTTGTAAGGAAATTTGGGAGAACATGGCTGAGTGCTTCCCTACCCTTCCATTTTGGCTGCACCTTTTTCCAGAAGCTGATCATTTGTTTGTTTTAAGATCAGGGCTTAATTTTATCCATCAAAGCTAAGACTACAATGGGCTGCCTTGTGAGATAGTGAGGTCTCCATCAACAGAAGAATTATGCAGTTGGATGATGACAATTAGTTAGGGGTAGCATTGATTCCTGTTAAAGTAGATGACCCCTGACTTCCCTCCTCAGCCCTGAGCTTCTGTGATTCTGAGATTTGGCCTTAAGGCAGAGTTAAAAGCAATAGGCAGAGACCATATGTAAGGACTGCTGAAGGATCTCTGAAAACACAGGCTGGGGATGAGAAGACACAGAAGGCACAGCCAGTTGTCTGTAAGAATTTGCAAGGTAGAGGGTAGAACTTAGACCAGTAAGTAGAAGATGAACAGAGGCAGATTTCAGTGACAGCAAAATTTCTTGAAAACTTGAACCTGTCTTGCTGATCATGGGCTACCGCGAGAGGTAGTGATTTTTCCATCACCATAGGTCTTCAAATGGAAGCCAGGTCAATCCTCTTTAGGGTTATTGTTGAGAAGACCCCTCTTTATATTGTGAATTCAGGTTGTCTGCTTCTGAATCCAGTGATTTTTTTCATTATAGTAGGGTTTGTTCCCCCTAATACTACCTTAACTCAGAGCCCTGGGCTGTCATTTCCTCAGTTATAAAATGAAGGGTAGAAGGGATCAGTTTCTGTCAGTTTTCTCTCCAGGTCAAACATCTAAATTCCCTTTCATTTTTAGCTGGAGTAAGAAGTAGAACTCGGTTAGGGTGACTCTCTGCAAACATGTGGGCATATCTTGGCTGAATCTGGGTGGACTACAGACCAGAAGTAAATGCTTACTCCAGTAAGAGCTGACCAGCTTCTTGATTAGTAGATTGCCCAAATGAGTCTTTTCTTTTCCAAAGCAATTTTTTCAGAAACTTCTCATGCTTGAGCACAAAGAAGGTTTAAACATTCCATTAGTGAGCCTGATCTTGGAGGAAGTGCCTCAAGTAGATGCACTCAAATGCCTTGAAATAGCTAACAAAGGTGATGAATGTGTTTCATCCTCTTTATTACTCATAGACTCCTTCATGTTAGGCTGAAGGGGCACTAGGCTGGTGCTTGAAGTTAGAATGAGTAGCTCACTGTACCTGTTTATTCTGTAGGGGAAGTGCCCAAAAGATCCTCACCAAAATGTCGTATCACCATATTTTCACAACTTGACATATTGGGACATGAAACCATCTCATAGTACTTAACGAAAATGTCAAAATGCCCCTCAGGATAATTAGTGTATAGGCTCTCTGAGTTTCCTGACAATCCACGGTCTCAGGTAAGATGAGATACTGTCCAGGACTCAGTCTTATGTGACTATTCCTAACTAGTGCAATTGGACTTTGTAGTCTGTCTGTCAGCTGCCCCATGTCACTGATGCCAAAGGGTTGAAATGTTTCCACGTTCAGCTCCAAAGGACAGCTCTCTTAATTCTTTCTGCACAAGAGTATTTTTTGTCTTTTGTCTTTTTTCACTGGGACTTTTTCCCTGCAAGAGCATTCCTTGTGATAGATATTAAACAGGCAGCGTTTGTAAACCCTACAGTAGAATTGGACAGGCCAGACTTAGTGGGTCAGAGTTGCAGCCAGGCTTCCTCCTCTTCATCTTTCTCCTTTTCAGCCTTATATATCATCAGCAGACAGAATCTCTATTCCAGCCCCTCTGTTGGACTCTGTCCTTTATGGGGCATGGGCCAGTTGAGTCTTTTGAAAAAAATGTTTCAAAAATAAGGAATCAAATTACCTTGGCTAAGGCCATTTTCTTCCATAGTGGGCCAGGAAATGAACCAAACAGCCATAATAGTCTCCAGGGTAGAAGCTCTGGAGATAAATTTAGGAGACTACCCAGGACCTAGCCTCTGGTCCAAACTTCGTTAAAGCTATAGAGAAGCATTTGACAATAACCTCCCTCAAAAGCAATGGAAAGGAATATTGTTAGAATATAGACTGAAATATACTATTTTTCACTTCCCCCTTTTTTTATTGGCATCTTCTTGTACAAACAACTAATATGGAAATATTTTACATGATTGCACATGTATAACCTGGAGGTGATTGTTACTGTCTCAGAGAGGTGGTAGAGACAGGGAAGGAAGGAGGAATAGAATTTGGAACTCAAAACTGAAGAAAAATAAATGTTAAACATTTTTTTAATATGCAATTGGGAGAAATTTATATATGTTTATATGTTCGTGCATACACCCATACCTATATAGATATACATACATGCACATATATGTAGATAGACATACACACATAATATCTATGCATCTACATACATGTCTACATGCACATCTATATCAATGGACAGGGAAGCTCTCAAGGACAACATCAGTGAGGTCAAATCTTAGCCAGTTACTGACTGTCTGGAAAACCACCACAGGTAGACCCGGTGAAGAATTGCCAGCATTCTTGTCAAATTCATACTCCTTCACTGGAGGATTGCTGGGCTGCTTGTGAAGTTTAGTTTGGCCCAGAGATTCTTAAAAACAACTACAATGGCAAAGAGTGCATTGTAAAGAATTATTAAAATCAGCAAAATCGTGGAACCTTCTACTCTTATAGTAAATAATGGAATAAAGTCAAGGAATATAGATGGCCAAGCAAATTAGACATTTTCCAAATCTAGAGTTCATTTGAAACAGCTTCATTACATTTGAAGAAATGAAGGGAACACCGATTGAAGCATTATTTAGTTTGAGAATCCTTTCTTTGGTTAATCTATTTGTGAAGGATAAATAATGCAGTGCAGCTTGCTCATTGTAGGCGAATAGGAAAGGATGCAAAATTCTATGGAAAGTGAATGGATGAAAATGATGATTTTTTTAAAAAAAGAAATGAATCATATTAGGCAGTTTATGATTTTCTAGTGTACTAGAGGTTTGATCATCAATGGTAAAGATGCTAACTCTGAAGGGAACTTAATCATTCACCTCTACATTCTCATCTTGCAAGAATAAAATTGAGTAAGCAATGATGTGAGGTGATTTAATATTATCCTTATCCAGCCAAGAATTAAGATGAGTTCCTCCCCACCCCCCAAAAAAAACCTTACATGACCCTTACAATTTACCCATCCTAAATACCTTTGGATTTCCTCCTCTGATCTTAAATCATTGTATACAAAAGGTTCCAAAAGTCCTACTGCAATTTAAAGCTATTAAAGATTAAGTACTTAATCTTAAATAAATAAGCTTAAGTTGTTCTAATCTTTCTGGGAGTCCACACATTTTTTTAGAGGCAGTATAGGGTAGTAGACTGAGAACTGGCTTTGGAATCAGGATAATCTCTACTCAAACTCTCCCACTGATACCTACTGGCCATGTGGCAAATTACTTAACTTCACAGTGTTCCCAGGCAGTTGTCTAAGGCTAAGCTACAAAGCACACACATATCTGTATTAGTAGAGGGAATTTCCTTTATCCATAGTATCACTGGAGTAATTGTTGTCTCCTCTTTCCCCTGCCTCTGCATACATGCAGTACCTTCAAAAAAGAGTAGGTGTGAGTTGTGATGGAAAAATCAGATGTATTCCAAGAAAAATACTGCACAAAACTTTGAAGAACTAGGCAAATGCTAGCTACCATGATTCTTATTCTGAGTTTTCATCAGCCCATTTGGAATATTCTAATACCTTTATAACATAATTTATTATTGTTTGTTTAGAAGTGGCTGTGCTAATATAATTTATTTCCTTTACGAGGTAAATTATTATATGAAGGATAAAACATCATCATTTATCAAGTTATGTTTTCTGCCTTTTGGAAAAAATCTTCTTAAAATTTGTTTATTTATTTTTGTGTTTTCTATTCTCACATAATGAGAATCACTTAAGACTTAAATAGCTTAAGCAGCTACTTTTTAAATTATCTTGCATGCTCTAAACCTTGCCAGTCTTCTCATTTGTAAGACAGTAAAATAATGTGAATGGGATATGTGACCAGCTAAAATGAAGATGATTTTATTATTCATGAATACTTAACCTGAATGCTTTAGTGCCTACATATCCCTATTATATTAAATTATGGGGAAACATAAAACTGTCAGACTGTAGGTGGTAGACTAATATTCCCTATGGATTTCCCTTATGTTTTCATTTTATTTTTGCTGCCTAATTCTAATAAATCTATTTTTGATTCATGTATTTCTTCTATTTCTTTTGTACCTTTTTCAGACTTTGCCCCCTCTGTTTGAAGAAAATGTTAAGATCTCTTCTTTCTTGGCTTAAAAATTACCTTGAGGCATATGTTTGTACATATTCAAATAGGAAAAAAATCTATGAGAATGACTACAGTATTAAAATGTAATGTGGACAAGTTACTGACTGAAGACTTTCTATTTATCACATTGTAATTCACGGACAGATGATTTCATCAGAGTGGAACTCTCTCTAAGGTTACAACTCCCTCATACCTTGGTAGAAAGCTTATGTGATTTGCTACGGATGAAAAAAGGGAAAAAAATAATCATCTCTTCTGGTGGCCACCACAAAAACACACTAGTCCTGAGATGATAGGTATGCAGTTCATGCAGAGATCCATTTTGTCAATCATTCTGTTGATAAGCATCTATCAAGGGCTTTTTGTTGTTGTTTGATCATTTCAGTAATGCCCAGCTCTTTATCATGCCATTTGGGTGTTTCTCGGCAGAGATACTGGAGTGATTTGCCATTTCCTTCTCCTGTTAAAAGAATGGTAAAAACACTCCACTCTCAAAGGGCTCATATCTTAATGAAAGAGACAGACATAAATATATCTAGGGATACTATATATATATACACACACACATATAGATATATAGTATAGATATACTATATATATATCCCATATATATATATATTAGATGAAAGGTAATCACACGTCTGCCCTTTTCTACCATCTATATTCTGCAAATATATATTCACACACACATATATGTATACACATGTATATATATACACACACAAACATGTGTATATATACATGTGTATGCATACATGCATGCATATATGTATACACATTTACATATACAGAGATAAACATATATAATATATATTTTAAGCAATTTTCCATTTTATTTATAGACTAGTCATTCATATTTTCATTTCCTCTGAACTTTTTACATATTATCCACCAACTCCCGTGTATTTAATTGCCATATATTTGCTGGTGATTTTCAAATCCCTTTCCTGCACCAGCCTCTTTGTCAGCCTCCAGTCTCTCATCTCCAACTGACCTTCAGACATCTCAAACTTGATATCCAGGAGACATCTTAGATTCAATATGTCCAAAACAGAACTGATTATTTTTCCTCCTACACTCTTTCCCTTCCTACCTTGTCTATTACTGTAGAGGGCTCACAACTTAGAACCCATCCTGGATTTTTCACTATCTCTTATCCTTTATAGCCAATCTTTTGCCAAGGCTTGTTGATTTCACCTTTGCAATGTCTCTCAAATATGACCCTTCTCTCCTCAGAAACTGCCACCATTCTGGTATAGACCTTCATCACCTCACACATAGATAATTTCAGTAGCTGCTGGTGGGTCTGCCTGACTCAAATCTCTCCCCACTGCAATCCATTTTTTTTTATTCAGCTACTAAAGTAATTTTCCTAAATTGCAAGTCTGATCACCCATCTACTAAATAAATTCTGGTGGCTTCCTATTGCTCCAAGAGCTAATACAAAAGGCCCTTATGGGCATTCAGATCGTTTCATAACCTAGCTCCCCTCTTACTTTTCCTCTTTATAAACATACTCAGAGACACCGACCTCCTGGTTGTTCCATGAACAAGACCCTCATTCTCTTGGTTCCACTTATTTTCTATGGCTGTTCCCCATTCCCAGAATGCTCTCCCTCCTCTGCTTCTATTACTGATCTCTTGGACTTCTTTTAAATCTCAATTCAAATTCTACGTTCTACTAGAAGCCCTCCCCAACTCTTGTTGTTTCTAGTAACTTCTCTCTATTTGTTCCTGTTTATCTAATTTATTATATCTTGCTTTGTGTATATTTGTTTGCACATTGCCTCTCTCATTAGGTTTTTAAGCTCACTGAGGGCAGACTATCTTTTATCTCTTTTTGAATCCCCAATTCTTAGCGCAGTGCCTGAAATATAGTAAGTATTTAAGAAATGTTTATTGAATTGAATCTTTAAGGGACACTCCTTGCAAGGAATATATATAAATATATTATATATATATATATATGCACATAGATATATGTATATACAAAGAGTAAAGTGTAAAAAAGACAAAAATAGAAACCTATCCATGTTTACTAAGCTGTAGCTCCTTTAACATTTTGATGTGTGAGAGCACTGAAACAATCCAATTGTTATATGATTTAAAGCACTTATAGATCCAATTTGTCTTTGACACAGAGAGATAAATGGATTTTATTTCCAAATCCAACCAATGAAGCACTGCTTGATTAACAAAATGATTGGTGAGGAATGATTGATTTAAATAGACAATTGGGAAAAATTGTAGCTACTGATTTCATCATGAAAATGTAATGCTTTAATTTCACCAAGAAATGTAATTATCATGTAATACAAAAATGTAGAACGGTAATGTGGTTATCAATATATTAAATGATCTAGATGTTTCTTTTTTAAGTCTGAATTTGTCCCTCATGGAAGTCGATAAATCATACCTATATGTAGGGTAGGTTAATTGTGTTCTCTGTCTGGATTTTGAAATTGACATATTGTTGCCAGTTTGGATATTCTGTTGGTAAGTAAAAACAAATGTGTTTAGCATTTACTAAGCAACAATAACCGAGTAATATCAGATCATAGTTCCTTTTCCTCCATGATGAGTTCATCACAGGTACAGTCACATCCTGATCCCTCCACTGGAGGTGATTTTCACAGCAATAGGTTAACCACTTCCCGTGGTGTCCGTTTTCCCACTTCAAACTTGGGGCCTTGTGTCCTGAGGTTAAAAGTCTCTTCCTAAATTCTCTCTTTTCCTCACTGCCCCCTCCCCCCAACCTATGTCTGTGAAAGTTGATCTGATGACAACTTTTGCTCCATTTGGCCTAGGCCCATTTTATGATATTTGCCTTGAGTGCCAGAAAAATGATTCATTTTCTAAACCTCTATATCTGAAAAGGTATCTAGGAGAAGACAGACCAGAGTAATTGATTCATACCATTACTGTTAGTAAACGGAGCAAATGAAGCTGCATCTCATTTTTATTTAGTTTGAATTAATGACCACAGGCCCTATTCACATAAATTGACGATGGAAGGCTTCAACATAATTCATTACACCACTGAAGTACAGGGTTAATGTCTATTGTAGTAAAACTAAATTTAGGTGCTGGGATAATGGAAACTCAATTGAGGCCTGCTTCAAATCCTCGATGGAAATAAGAGAGAAGTGATAAATAATAGAGTGAAGAAATGAAATATTAAAATTAAATGATGAACATGGCTGAATGAAGCTCAATATAGGAAAAAGTGCTTAAGACAGAAAACTCTTTTGGCAGGAATGAATTGAACAACTATTGCAATGGAGTCCAACATCCTTAGGGAGATATGCATCTTAATGCAGACTACTACCCAACTGGACCTCATGAGCAAGGCCATTATAAAAGAAACACTGTTTTATTACATATAAAGTCTGTCGTTTTGTTTTTTGTTCTTTTTTCACAGCTACCCTTAAAAAGAATGGTTTCCTTGCTCTTTTTTGGCCTTATTCTGAGGGTAGATGTATGCAAAACAAAGTTATATTTCATTTACCCCAGTACCCCATACAGACACAAAGACAGATGCAATAAAACAGGGACAAACATTGAGAGGGAGGGAGAGACAGAAAGATGAAAGACTGAGAGACAAACAGAACCCCAAAGACAATTTGATTCAATTCAGTAAACATATGTCAAGGGTGTACTATGTGCCAGGTGCTGTACTGAGTACTAGAGATACAAAAAAGAGGTAAAAAACAGCACCTAAAGGAGCTTACAATCTAATAGAAGTTAGGGTTGAAACTAGGGTTCAGGTTGAGATGTGGGTATTTTGTTTTCCAGATAATTTGTACTGCACTGATAATCCTTAATTTTTCTTTTTATTTAATAGTTATGTATTCAACAATTAATAGATTCAAGGCAACATGTTCTGCTTCATCGCCAACATTAAAGTCTTGGTCTTCTGCTACTCCTGCTTCCTCCTCCCGCTTCCTTTAACCAGGCTTCTCAAGGACAATGACAAAGAAGGCAGATATGATTTTATAAATAGTTTAGCAGTCTGAAGTGTTTTTAAAAAAACCTCTGTAGTCCATCCAGTTTGCTTTGCCCTAGGCCAAACATATCCATGTCATCTCTTCATAAATATCCGGCCTCATCCAAAGGAATGGAGACATCTGCCTAGAGAACATATTCAGAATCCCTCCATTTAACTTTGGAGAAACTTGTTTTTTTTTTTTTTCAGCTGTATCGGGTGTGGCTGACTTTTCATGACCCCATTTGAGATTTTCTTGGCAAAGATGCTAAAAGTGGCATGACATTTTCAGCTCATTTTACAGATGAGGAAACTGAGACAAACAAGGTTATGTGACTTGTTCAGGGTCATAGAGATAGTAAGCTTCTGAGGATGAATTTGAACTCAGGTCTTCCTGAGTCCAGGCCTGTGCTGTAGTCACTGGGCCACCTACAAAACTGTGCTGGGATATTTTTAAAAAGCAGAATAGTAATAGCCTGGTTCACATGTTGAAAGTCATGTTTCTCATATTTGAAAAAAAAATTTCAATCATTTAAAAGCAAGTTTTATTAACAAAAAGAAACACTGGGGTTAATATAAGTAAAGTGCGCACTGATTTTATTTGATACAAAGAACTGTAAGTGAGAAGATTTAAAAATTCCTTCAGTCAGGAAAGCAGACAAGCTAGCCCTTTCAATATAAGATCATAGATTTAGAGTTGGTAACTGACTTGGATGCTATATTTGTTCTCATTGAAGGCATCTGACAACATTTCAGAAAATATAGTGCTAAAAAGTAAGGGAATAAACACACAACCCTGCTTGATTCCCATGATGACTGGAAAAGAGCAAGATCACCATCTAGAACCTGTGCAAACATGTCATTATGAAAATGACATACAATATTGACAAACACCGGACAACCAAAATTTGCATGATCTTCTACAAGACTTCATGACTGACAGTATCAAACGCTTTGGCCAAATCTATGACTATTTTGTACTAACTTAGGGTCTGCTCTTGGGATTTTTTCTGGAGTTGTTGGTCAGTATACAGTTCCTTGACCATTCCCTTGCTCTTTCTGAAGCCACACTGGCTCTTGGGTAGATGACCATCTTCCAAGTGAAGGATTAGCCTGTTACTCTGGCAAGAATCCTGCCAGCCATGCCTAAGAAAAGAACCCATCTTTGATTGTCACAGGACACCCTGCTTCCAATTCCTTTTGAGCTATGGAAAGTAGAAACATCCTTGTACTCCTGGGGAATAATCTCCTCTTCCCATATAATTAAGAAGATTTTAGCAAGCTTTGTATGAGCAGTGGATTCCCTGCTTTGTAAGTTTCAGCTAGAATCAGTACCACATGCTTTTTCACATGAGAGGAGTCTAATGGCACTCAAAACCTTCATTTGGAAGTTTGGCTAGAGAGGAAATGACTTCAATCTGAAGTATATGATCAATGACTTCAGAATTGGTGGTGGATGATAGTCTTTTAAGAACACTATGGAAGTGTTTAGCCCATCTCTACAAGATCACGTCCTCATCACTTGCCAAGTGATTCCATCAGCACTGAATATTTGAGATGCTCCTTAGATATTTAGCCCATAATAGCCTTCAAGACATCGTAGAAGACTTTGGATTGTTACTATCAACATAAAACTGAATTGCATCTACCTTCTCACTGGGCTAAGAATTCTGCATCTTTCTTAGCTTTTTTGTACTTTACTTTTGATGGAGTTAAACACTGCTTTCTTAGAAATGGATGAGCCGTCCTGTTGGTAAAACGTGTGGTGTTCTTGTTTTTGAGTTAGCAACTTCTGAATTTCCCCATCATATGCATCAAACCAGTTTTGATGTTTGCAAGTGTTCTGGCCCAGATGAATTAATGCAGTTGCTAAACGAGGAAAGGAGGACCTAAATTTTATATTCAATTTTCCACCCCACCTTTTATTTGTTGTTATTTTTTTTTTTTACCAAATATGAGTTCCAGCAAAGAAACAATATAAGAAACACTATATATAAACACTATCTCTTTATCTATCTATCTATCTATCTATCTATCTATCTATCTATCTATCTATCTATCTATCTATCTATCTATCTATCTATCATCTCTCACTATAAATACCAGGCCTTTAACAAAATAGAAATCAGAGAAAGTTTAAATATGGATATAGATAGGCACACATACAAGCATGTATACATACATACCAGACAATAGAATGAGGGAGCTCTCCCATTTTGAGCAAGCTAACTGTGCTCGATGGAGAGAGTGAGTCCCAGACTTTACATAAGGGGAAACACCCTGAAACACTTCTCATGTAGCATTGTATGGATAGGATCAAGATGGAAAACTCTAGTTTTTCTTTTATTGTCTTTCCAAAGTTTTATTCTTTTTATCAACTAAAATGAGGTTTGTATATTCCCTCTTCTCTTTGAAAGTTGGAAGCCAGAAGCCCTCATAATTCAAAAAGACTGAGGAGAGAAGAGCTCTCTTCATTCCTACTCTTGACAACCCACCTTCCCAGTCTTTTATGTAGGATCAGGTCATAAATTTCCAGCAATGAAGAGTTGCAAAACAATGGACTTTGAGATTCAGATGACATACATGAAATTAATTGTTTATTAAGGCAAGTGTAAAATTTATGTGTGTTCCTACTATTTTTTTCCTGTATCTGTTTTGAGGACCCAATATTTTACATCAGGACTAGGGTTCATGAAATTGTGTGCATATACTATTTAATTAAATAACAATGTATCTATCCATTGTTATCTATCTCTGTGAAATTTAGGTAAATAGAGAGGGATACAGAGATAAATGTATTTCTTTGTAACACTATGTGTTTTATTATATGTATTTCAAACCTTTATTCTGAGAAGCATCCATAAGGTTCACCAGATCTTCTTCTAGATGCCTGAGATTTATTTTCTTTTTATAATGTTTATTTATTTATTTTTAGTTTTCAACATTCATTTCCACAAAATTTTGAGTTTCAAATTTTCTCCCCATCTCTCCCCTCCCCCCACCCCATAACACTTTCCAATGTGATTACCCCTTCCCTCAATATGCTGTCCCTTCTATCATACCCCTCCCTTCCCTTATGCCTGTATTCTCTCTTTTCTTGTAGGGCAAGATAGATTTCTGTACCCCATTACCTGTATTTCTTATTTCCCAGCTGTATGTAAAAACATTTCTCAACATTTTTTCCTAAAACTTTGAGTTCCAACTTCTTTCTTTTCCTCCCTCTCCACCCATGTTCACTGAGAAGGCAAGCAATTCCATATAGGTTACATATGTGTGGTTTTGCAAAAGGCTTCCACGATAGTCATGTTGTGTAAGACTAACTATATTTCCCTCCATCCTGTCCTGCCCCCCATTTATTCTACTCTCTCTTTTGACCTTGTCCCTCCCTAAAAGTGTGTACTTTTAATTACTCCCTCCTCCCATTTACCCTCCCTTCTATCATCCCCCCTACACTGTTTTTCCCCTTATCCCCTACTTTTCTGTACTGGAAGATAGATTTTCATACCAAATTGTGCGAGCATGTTATTCCCTCCCTAAGCCAAATTAGAAGACAGTATACTTCTAACCTCCTCCCTTTTCTTCTCCATTGAAAAAGCTTTTCCTAGCCTCTTTTAGGAAAGATAATTTGTCCCATTCCATTTCTCCTTTTCTCCTCCCAATATATTTGTCTTTCACCCCCTAATTTTATTTTTCAGTTATCATCCCTTCTTATTCAACTCAACCTGTGCTCTGTCTCTATCTCTGTCTCTCTCTCTCTCTATATATATGTATGTATGTATGTACATGTATATATGCAAGTGTGTGTGTGTGTGTGTGTGTGTGTGTGTGTAATCCCTCCAACTACCCAAATACTGAGAAAAGTCTCAAGAGTTAGAAATATTACCTTTCCATGTAGAAATGTAAACAGTTCAACTTTAGAAAGTCCCTTGTTATTTCTCTTTCTTGTTTACACTTTCATGCTTCTCTTGATTCTTTGAAAGTCAAATTTTGAAAGTCAAAGTGTTTGAAAGTCAAATTTTCTACTCAGTTCTGGTCTTTTCATGAAGAATACTTGAAAGTCCTCTATATCATTGAATGACCATTCTTTCCCCTGAAGTATAATTTTGCTGGGTAGGTGATTCTTGGTTTTAATTCTAGTTCCTTCTGGAATATATTCCAAGCCCTTTTATCCCTTAATGTGGAAGCTGCTAGATCTTGTGTTATCCAGATTGTATTTCCACAGTACTCAAATTGTTTCTTTCTAGATGCTTGTAATATTTTCTCCTTGACCTGGGAATTCTGAAATTTGGCCACAATATTCCTAGGAGTTTCTCTTTTTTGATCTCTTTCAGGAGGTAATATGTGAATTCTTTCAAATATTTATTTTGCTCTCTGTTTCTAGAATATAAGGGCAGTTTTCCTTGATAATTTCTTTTTTTTTTTTATTTTGTAATGTTTAACAATCACCGCCATACAATTGAGATTTTATCCCCCCCACACCTACCCCGCACTACCCCCCTCCCTCCCCACGACTGCATACAATTCTGTATAGATTCTACATATACTTTCCTATTGAGTATATTTTCAATATAGTCATGCTACGTAGTCAGACTAAGATAAATGAAAGAAATCGTATAACAAATCAGAACATGATACACAAACACATACACATACACAAACATGATCTGCTACAATATGTGAGTGACTTCCATATTTCTCTCTCTGAGTGTGGCAGGCATTTTGCCTTGAGATCCTCCATTGGGATTTTTTTTTTTTTTTTTGGTAAGAAGTTCTTGTGTTATTACAAAAATCTAAGTCTACCAGAAAAAACTCTCACACACTGTGGTTGTTGCTGTGCATAAAGTTCTCCTGGTTCTGCTCCTTTCACTCAGCATCAGGTCATATAAGTCCTTCCAGGCCTCTCTGAAGTCTTCTTGTTCATCATTTCTTATGGCACAATAGTACTCCATTACATTCATATACCATAATTTATTCAGCCATTCCCCAATTGATGGACATCCCCTTGACTTCCAGTTTTTGGCAACTACATAGAGTGCTGCTATAAATATTTTTGTACATGTGGGACCCTTTCCCATTTTTATGATCTCTTGGGGATATAGTCCTAGTAGCGATATTGCTGGGTCAAAGGGTATGCACATTTTTGTAGCCCTTTGGGCATAGTTCCAAATTGCTCTCCAGAATGGTTGGATGCGCTCGCAGCTCCACCAACAATGAATTAGTGTTCCAACTTTCCCACATCCTCTCCAGCATTTATCATTTTCTTGTTCTGTCATGTTTGCCAATCTTATAGGTGTGATGTGGTACCTCAGAGTTGTTTTGATTTGCATCTCTCTAACCAATAGTGATTTAGAGCATTTTTTCATATGATTATAGATAGCCTTAACCTCTTCCTCTGAAAATTGCCTGTTCATATCCTTTGACCATTTATCAATTGGGGAATGACTTGTATGATTATACATTTGGATCAGTTCTCTACATATTCTAGAAATGAGGCCTTTATCCCCAAGCTTAGCTGTAAAAATTCTTTCCCAATTTACTACATTCCTCCGGATTTTGGTTGCATTGGGTTTGGTTGTGCAAAAACTTCTCAGTTTAGTGTAATCAAAGTTATCCATTTTGCATTTCATAATGCATTCTATCTCTCCTTTAGTAAAGAATTCTTCCCTTCTCCATAGATCTGATAAATACACTATTCCTTGCTTCTCCAGTTTATTCATGGTATCAATCTTTATACCTAAATCATGTACCCATTTGGACTTTATTCTTGTGTACGGTGTCAGGTATGGGTCTATGCCTAATTTCCGCCACACTGTTATCCAGTTTTCCCAGCAATTTTTGTCAAACAATGAGTTCTTATCCCAAAAGCTGGGGTCCTTGGGTTTATCAAACAGAAGGTTGCTATATTCCTTGCCTACTGCATCTTGAGTGCCAAGTCTATTCCACTTGTCTACCTCTCTGTTTCTTAGCCAATACCAAGTGGTTTTGATAATTGCTGCTTTATAGTACAGTTTGAGGTCTGGTAGCGCTAGGCCACCTTCCCAAGCATTTCTTTTCATTAGTCCCTTTGATATTCTGGACCTTTTGTTTTTCCAAATGAATTTTGATATTATTTTGTCCAGCTCTAGAAAGTAATTGTCTGATAGTTTAATTGGTATGGCACTAAATAAGTATATTAATTTGGGTAGAATTGTCATTTTTATTATATTAGCACGGCCTACCCATGAGCAACTAATGTTTTTCCACTTACTTAAATCTGACTTTATTTGTGCAAAAAGTGTCTTGTAATTGTGTTCATATAATCCCTGGGTTTGTTTTGGCAGGTAGACTCCTAAGTATTTTATACTGTCTACCCTAATTTTAAATGGGATTTCTCTTTCTATCTCTTGCTGTTGGACTTTGTTGCTAATATATAGGAATGCAGAAGATTTCTGTGGGTTTATTTTGTACCCTGCAACTTTGCCAAAGTTGTTTATTAATTCTAGTAATTTTTTACTTGAATCTCTGGGATTCTCTAGGTAAATCATCATATCATCTGCAAAGAGTGATAACTTAGTTTCTTCTTTGGCTATTTTAATTCCTTGGATATCTTTATCTTGTCTAATTGCTACAGCTAACATTTCTAGTACCATATTGAATAATAGTGGTGATAATGGACAACCTTGTTTCACCCCTGATCTTATTGGGAATGCATCTAGCTTATCCCCATTGCATATAATGCTTGCTGAAGGTTTTAGATAGATACTGCTTATTATTTTATGGAAAGTTCCCTTTATTCCTACATTCTCCAATGTTTTTAGTAGGAATGGATGTTGTATTTTGTCAAAAGCTTTTTCTGCATCTATTGAGATAATCATGTGGTTTTTGTTAGCTTTGTTGTTGATGTGATCGATAATGCTAATAGTTTTCCTAATATTGAACCAGCCCTGTAGTTCTGGTATGAATCCTACCTGATCATAATGTATTAATCTCGTGATAAGATGCTGTATTCGTTTTGCTAGAATCTTATTTAAAGTTTTTGCATCTATATTCATTAGGGAAATTGGTCTATAATTTTCTTTCTCTGTTTTGTCTCTTCCTGGTTTGGGTATCAAAACCATATTTGTATCATAGAAAGAATTTGGGAGGACTCCTTCTTCCCCAATTTTCAAGAATAGTGTATGTAGTATTGGAATTAACTGTTCTTTAAATGTTTGATAGAATTCACTTGTGAATCCATCTGGCCCTGGAGATTTTTTCCTAGGGAGTTCATTGATGGCTTGTTCAATTTCTTTTTCTGAGATGGGGTTGTTTAAGTATTCAACTTCCTCTTCTGTTAATCTGGGCAATTTGTATTTTTTAAAATATTCATCCATCTCGTTTAGATTATCGAATTTGTGGGCATAAAGTTGGGCAATGTAGTTTCTGAATATTGTTTTAATTTCCTCCTCATTGGAGGTGAGTTCACCCCTTTCATTTTTAATATTAGTAATTTGGTTTTCTTCTTTCTTTTTTTTAATCAGATTGACCAAAGTTTTATCAATTTTATTAGTTTTTTCATAAAACCAACTATTGGTTTTATTTATTAATTCAATAGTTTTCTTAATTTCAATTTTATTAATCTCTCCTTTGGTTTTCAGTATTTCTAATTTGGTATTTACTTGGGGATTTTCAATTTGTTCTTTTTCTAGCTTTTTCAACTGCAAGCCTAAGTCATTGACCTCCTCTTTCTCTATTTTATTTATGTAAGCATTCAGAGATATAAAACTTCCCCTAATAACTGCTTTTGCAGTATCCCATAAGTTTTGGTATGTTGTCTCACTATTGTCATTCTCTCGAATGAAATTGTTGATTGTTTCTATGATTTCTTCTTTAACCCAACCCTTCTTTAGAATTAGATTATTTAGTTTCCAATTGATTTTTGGTTTCTCTTTCCATGGTCTTTTATTACATGTAATTTTTAATGCATTATGATCTGAAAAGGATGCATTGATTATCTCTACCTTTCTGCACTGGATTGTGAGATTTTTATGTCCTAGTACATGGTCAATTTTTGTAAATGTTCCATGTACCGCTGAGAAAAATGTATATTCCTTTCTATTCCCATTTAATTTTCTCCAAAGATCTATCATATCTACCTTATCCAGAGTTTTATTTACCTCCTTAACCTCTTTCTTGTTTATTTTGAGGTTGGATTTATTGAGTTCAGAGAGGGGGAGGTTGAAGTCCCCCACTAGTATAGTTTTGCTATCAATTTCTTCCTTCAACTCCCCCAACCTCTCCTCTAAGAATCTGGATGCTATACCACTTGGAGCATACATGTTTAGTAATGATATTGCTTCATTGTCTATGGTGCCTTTTAGCAGGATATAGTTTCCATCCCTATCCCTTTTGATTAGATCTATTTCTGC
Source organism: Notamacropus eugenii (assembly GCF_028372415.1). NCBI lineage: Eukaryota > Metazoa > Chordata > Mammalia > Diprotodontia > Macropodidae > Notamacropus > Notamacropus eugenii. The sequence goes on along the minus strand of NC_092874.1, from coordinate 447,913,613 downwards.
TTTTGCTTTGTCTGAGATTAGGATTGCTACTCCTGCCTTTCTTACATGAGCTGAAGCACAATATATTCTGCTCCATCCTTTGACCTTTATCCTATGTGTATCCCCCCGTTTCAAATGTGTTTCTTGTAAGCAGCATATTGTTGGATTATGGCTTTTAATCCATTCTGCTATCCGTCTCCGTTTTATGGGAGAGTTCATTCCATTCACATTCACAGTTATGATTACAATCTGTGTATTTCCCTCCAACCTCTTTCCCACCATTTGTGCTTTTAGCTCTCCCGTCTCCCTTCCCCTCCTCAATAGTATTCACTTTTCTCCCCCTCCTCCTGCAGCCTTCCCCTCCTTCTTTTGACCCCCCTCCCTTTTACTCCCCTTTACTCTTATTGCTTCTTCCCTCCTTTTTATCCTCCCTCCCCTTTCTTCCCCCTTCCCCTCCTACTACCTATAGAGCTAGTTAGGCTTATCTACTTAAGATTATTGTTCCCTCCTTTGAACAAATCAGATGAGAGTACCTCTCAAACAATGCTCATCTCCCTCCCCTCCTTCCCTCTACTATCGTTTTGTACTTCTTCCTGTGATATAATTTGCCATTTTCTGCTTCCCCCTTTCCACACCTCCTATTACATTCCCTTCTCATACTTAAATCATATTTTTGACATGACATCATTTACTTTATGCCCGTTCCCTCTACATATATCCCTTTTATCATAATAGCTGCACAGTTCTCAAGATTAACAGGTATCATCTTCCCTTATAGGGAGGTAAACAGTTTGCCCTAATTGAGTAGCAAGTTTTTGTTTTTGTTTTTTCCCCTCTGTTTACCATTTTATCATTCTCTGGAGACCTGCATTTGACGATCAAATTATCTATTGAGTTCTGGTGTTTTGGTCAGGAAGCTCTGGAAATCCCTTATTTCGTTGAATGACTTTCTCCTTGCCTGAAATGTTATGCTGAACTTTGCTGGGTTGTTGATCCTTGGTTGAAGTCCCAACTCCTTTGCTTTATGGAATATTGGGTTCCAATTCTTTCGATCTTTTAATGTAGAATCTGCAAGGTCCTGTGTGATCCTGACTGTGTGTCCTTGATATTTGAATTGTTTCTTTCTGGCTGCTTGTAGTATTTTCTCCTTCACTTGATAGCTCTGGAATTTGGCAACTATATTTCTTGGGGTTTTGAGTTTGGGATCCCTATCGGGAGGGGAACGGTGGATTCTTTCGATGACTATTTTGCCCTCTGAGTCTAGTACTTCTGGACAGTTTTCCTTGATGATTTCCTGGAAGATATTGTCCAGACTCTTTTCTTCTTCATGGGTTTCTGGCAGGTCAATAATTCTTAGATTTTCTCTCCTGGATCTATTTTCCAGGTCAGTTGTTTTTCCAATTAAATATTTTACATTTTCTTCTATCTTTTCATTCTTTAGATTTTGTTTGACTGATTCTTGTTGCCTCATTGAGTCATTAGTTTCTACTTGCCCAATTCTAATCTTCATCGTAGTGTTTTCTTCAGTTAGCTTTTCCATCTCCTTTTCCATCTGACCAATTTTTCCCTTTAAGGAGCTATTTTCTCCATTTAATTTTTGTACTTCTTTTTCCATTCGACCAATTTTCCCAGTTAGGTTTTGGGTTTCCTTTTCCATCTGATCAATTTTCCCAATTAGGTTTTGGGTTTCCTTTTCCATTTGATTAGCTCTTCCTTTTAGGGAATTATTCTCTCCAGTTAATTTTTGAACTTCCTTTTCCATTTCTTCAATTTTCTTTTTCAGGGTGATGTTCTCATCAGTGAATTCTTTTTTTATAGTTTTAAAATCATTGGCCAGTTTTTCTTTTATATCCTTCTTCAGACGTTCCTGGTAATCTAGTTGTGCTTGCGAGAAATTCATAGTCCCATCTGAGGTTTCAGATGGAAGTACAGTCTCAGCTCTAACCTCTTTGGTGTTTGTGTTTTGGTCCTTATCCCCATAGAAAGATTCTATGGTTTTTTCACTTTTCGTCTGCTTTTTCCGATTCATGATGTTGGCTGAGTGTTGTAGCTTTTGGTTCTTTCAGTCAGAAGGTACAGATATTTAAGTTGAGCTGATGTGTGTCTAGGCTAAAAGCAGGCTTTTGTTTTTTGTTTCCCTGATCAACCCTGGGGTTAGCTTGTTAGGTATGTGGGAGGGGTGGTCTGTCCTCAGGATATCTCCTCAGCTGACTTGAGGCAAAGGCAAGGTCAGGGGATGATGATCCCTGCTTCCCTGTTGTCTTCCCTTTTCCCCTGGAGGGCTGGGGCACGCCTAGAAGCTAATGCGTGTTCCCGCCCCTCCTGGGGCTCGTCTCCTGGCTCTGAGGCTTGCCTGGGTCTCAGTGTGAATTTTCTCTGCCCTGGGTCGTCTGTCCCTCCAGCCTTCTCCGCTACCGTAGGAAGAATCCCCCTTTGCCACTTTTCCAGCCTCTGGTGTTATGAGACCACCCGCCCCCTTCTGCTGTTCCCGCTGATCCAGGATTAATCTGGAGAAGAATTTTATGGTTCCCTCAGGGTCATCAGGGGGGAGGAGAGAGCACTTACTGATCACTCTGCCATCCCAGTTCCTGGAAGTTCAAGTAGTGACCCACCGAAGTCCGTCTTCAGGCTGAAGATTTCAAGGGCTGCTGCGCTGATGTCTGGCACTCAGCGGCTCTCACCGGCTCAGCCTGGCTTATCTCCTGCTCCGCTGGTCTCGCCCGCCACTCTCGGGCTCCTCTGGTCCCCTCCGCCCTGCCGCGCCGACCGCGCTGCGCTGTGCGCCGGGGTCTTACCCTGGCGGAACAGATCCCTCCCGTGGACCCTCCGGTCCAGCCTGGGCTCCGAATCCGTCAAAATCTGTCACCCACTGGATTCTACACCTCCAAAGTCTGGTCAGACTCTCCCCCCGTAGATATCCAGAGGAGTTTTTCCAGGAGCTTAGGTGAGTCGTTGCTTTCACTCCGCCATCTTGGCTCCGCCCCCCGATAATTTCTTGATAGATGATATGTAAGCTCTTTTTTTGATCATGGCTTTCAGGTAGTCCCATAATTTTTAAATTGTCTCTCCTGCATCTATTTTCCAGGTCAGTTGTTTTTCCAATGAGATATTTCATGTTATCTTCTATTTATTCATTCTTTTGATTTTGTTTTGTAATTCCTTGATTTCTCATAAAGTCATTAGCTTCCATTTGCTCTATTCTAATTTTTAAAATTTAAAAATTTTAATCTCCTTTTCCATTTGACTAATTCAGCTTTTTAAAACATTCTTCTCCTCATTGGCTTTTTGGACCTCTTTTGTCAATTAAGTTAGCCTATTTTAAAGGTGTTATTTTCTTCAGCATTTTTTTGGGTCTTCTTTAGCAAGCTATTGACTTGTTTTTCATCATTTTCTTGCATCTCCCTCATTGCTCTTCCCAGTTTTTCCTCCACCTGTCTTGATTTTCAAAATCCTTTTTAAGCTCTTCCATGGCCCGAGGCCATTGCATATTTATTTTGGAGGGTTTGGATGCTGAAACCTTGACTTCCTCTTATGGTGTGCATTGTTCTCCCTCATCAGAAAGAAAGGAAGAAAATACCTGTTCACCAAGAAAGTAACCTTATATAATCTTATTTTTTCCTTTTTTGGGCATTTTCCCATCCAGTTACTTGACTTTTGAATCCTTTTTCCAGAGAAGGGACTACTCTGGGAACCTGTAAATTCTCATTTCCTCCAAGGTGGTACAATCAAGGGAGAGGGGTTTTCTCCTCTCCTGGTCTGCACACTAGTCTGGGAGCAACCAAAAACTTTTCTGCCCAGAATCTGGGTGTAGAATACTCTCTCCCCAACCACCTCCAGCTCCACTTCAGCAGCACTCTTCCTCATCCCAGGGCAGCATTCAGGGTTGAGATTCAGATCAGCAGCTCAATTCCCCCAGGGGCTTTTGTCTGAGGCCTCCAAAAACGGACACTGTTCCTGGCAGGCCAGACCATGTTCCCTTCTCCTGGGTGAAGGAGCTTTCTCACTGACCTTTGAAGCTATCTTTGGTATTTGTGGTTTGAGCAATCTGGGAACTACTGCTGCTGGTGACTCCCTGAAGCCTATTCTCTTCCTGTCTCTGCTGTGGCACATGGTCCATGCTGGGGTGGGGTCCATAGTCTATGCTGCATCATGTGCCTGGTGTGATAGATCTTTCCTGTTGGCCTTTCAGGCTGTCTTAGGCTGGAAATCTCTTTCATGCTGTCGTTTTGTGGCTTCTGCTGCTCTAGAATTTGTTTGGAGTCATTTTTTACAGGTATTTTATGGGCTATGTGGGGAAGCTTCTACAGGTTTGTCCTTCTACCCTGCCATCTTCTTGAAATCTATTTTCAGTAGAGACCCTGCCATCCAATAGGTTAGCAAATTCTCACCACCATGAGTCATCAGCACATTTGTTAAAAATTCAGTATATGATTTTATGCCATGTGTTTGATATGAATTTAATCAGCACATGGTCAAACAGAGAGCAGATTCCAGTGGCATTCAACTAGAAACCTCCTCCCAAGAAGTTAACCTTTAATGATGAATTTCTGGGGGTTCCACTGTTCAACTACTTCTGAATCTCCTTACTTGCATAGCTGTCTAGCCCATACCTCTACATCTTGTTCCCAAGTATAGCAAATTTGCTTTCACAAGGTGCTTTCCTAAAATAACCTGCTGAAATAAAACTGTCAAATAAAGTACATGAGATAAATTTATCATTACCTGTTCTTGATAAAGCCGTGCTCTTTCTTTTTGATCACAACTTCATTTTACAGATATTCATTTACTATCCATTGAATAACATGTTAGAGAATTTTGCTAGAAATTGAATCCAAGCTTTATAGCTGTTAGGACACAGACTGCATTCCAATCCCTTAAAGTAAGCAAACAAACAAAAATTCAGGGCATTTATCCCTCTCTGGTTCCTTGGTCTCTTTCTATTTCTTTATGGTCTTTCTAAGACTACTGTCAATGATTTAAGAATCAAAGTCCTCAGTACTCCATTCAGTAATCTGAGTGAGGAGTGTGTTTGAGTTGGTTTCTCCCAGCTCTCAAGAGCTGATTGTTAAATTTTCAGTGTGAGCATTGTGCCTTAGAAATTGGCAAACTATACATGCCAGGGCTTGATTTATTATTTTTTGTTGAATGCCTAGACTTAGGAAAGTGATGGGGAAAATGTAAATGATACAGATGAAAGTTTACCCTGCATACTTTTTTGAGAACCATATGTTAAAAATTTCTTAGTACATCCCTCTCTAGAATGCAGTTACTCTGAGTCACATGTCTTGAAATCATTGAGGAAGCAAAGGTTCTCTCTTATTGTCTTCTTAAATATTTTGATACTTAACTCTTTATTAGTTCCCTTTCTTTTATACTGTCCAGTTTCACAGTCAAAGTTTCCCTGGCAGAGAAAATAGAAGTAAAATACAAGTTGAATGACCTCCCACCTTTCCGCTAGAGTTCTTTATGATTTCTCTCTCACAGAATTTCCATCTCTTCATTCAGCGAAATATTTCATTTATATCTATACACATATAAACAAATGTATCTATATAAACACATGTAAGTATTTTTATATTGTATATATGCATCTGCATATATACATACACCAGCAAACTAATATTTAGTACCAGTTGAAAAACTAAAAATAAATGAAAAAGAATGAAAGATACTGTCTTGTACTAGTATTGTTAATTTTGTACTGATTTCTAAATTTATTTACCTTTAAGCCTTTAATAGTATGGTCATTACACTATTCAGTTTGATTCAGAAGCATTTATCAAATGCTGACCATGTTGATTTCCAAGCACCTGTGATCATCAATCTAGAGTTGTAAGGATTTCAGTAACCCAGAACCCTTCTCAAATAGATGAGAAAATTGATATCCAAAGAGGTTAAGAGGGTGGTTCATCATCATACAGATAGTAAGTGTTGATTTGTGGGCAGGAGTAAATTGTTGATTTGAACGTGGTACTTTCACTAAGGATCCAGGGTTTTTGGTTTTTTTTTTTCTCTCTACTGTGCTATTGCCTCAGTGTGTTACTTTGGGATATGTGTTAGAAAATCAAATCTATAAAAATAAAGCAGACTAAAACAGCACTGACTTTAAAGATTGAGTGTTATTCTGGGAGGCAAATGGAATATGATTTGCATTCAGACAATTAAGGAAAGCTATCAAAATCCTCTATGAGAAGAGGGATGAAAACTGTAGCTAGGATGGTTTCTTGTCCTATTGTATTTTTAAGATCATGAAATTTCAACTATAGTTCTTATGTTTCTGTTAAATCCACATCAAACTTCCATTTCTTTGGGCCATCTATGCTCCCTGAGGGGCAACCCACTGATTTGAATTCAATACTCTTGACCATTAAGGTAGTTGGTGGGTAGGAAATTCAGTACTATTCAAAATGAATTAAAAGTCTTACCCAAAGATAAAGAGTTATATGAAAATTGAATCAAATTAAATAGAAAGGTAACATAGAACAGATCAATTTCCTTTAGGAAACTGACAAGCAACCTTCTGAATTTCCTTTATCAAGATCAGTCCTTTATCTTGAAGCTACACTTTTACCATGGAATTCCCATATTAGAAGTAACTTCCTGCCTTTTGCTCCACTCATTTCTTTCTCTGATTCTATGTCTCTCCCTCTGCCTCTTTTTGATTGGACATCTCTTGTTAGAACATAAGTTGCTTGTGAACAAGGACTACTTTCTATTTACTTGTATTTGTATTCTCAGAACTTAACATGGTGACTGACATATAGTAGACACTTAATAAATGCTTAATTAAATTAATGATTAGTTATTAAATTAATAATCATTAATTTAATCAGTATTGATCAATTAGTATCATACATATCCCCGTAAACTTTGGTGGATATTATGGAGAAATAATTTTTTAACTTAAAACTGTCCAAGGAGGGCAGCCTACTGATGAAGTCTTAGAACCTAGAAATACAAAATTTTTTAAAGAGTTAAAAAACACCTTTGACCTCAGGTAAACATCTAAACAGCAAATAGCAACATTTACTAATGAGACAAATAAATATATGTTATTTTAGCTATGGCAAATTATATTTCATTTCATCTAAATACATATTAAAATTATAAGAATAATGTTTGATAAGGTGTGAAAGGTAAATTGGTGCCACATTGACCCTGAATGCAGAACAAATCAGTTTTACTGGGGAAATGGGGAAACCACTGAAAGAAGGATTAGGGCAGATACTATGGTAGATGGTACAATTATTGACATCAAGAAGGGCAGAGCTACTCAAGTCTTAATTGGTCTCTGTTTTCTCTGCCAAAAATGATCATCTGTTGCAGGGGGAAGGGTATAAAAACAGCAACAAAAAGATTAATAGGAAGTTGCTCCCCAGTGAAAAATAATGAGATATAGAAGACTGGTAATGATGAATCTCTCACTGGGACCAGGTAAACTACATCTTGAGCACTGAAACATCTAGCATTGTGCCCTCTTCCATCCTGGCACCTTTGTTCATACCATTCTCCCTTTGTCCGTTGAAATCTTTGCCTTACTTTCCCAGCCCAACTCAGCTTCTATTGTGCCTTGTCTAATCTCTTTGTCTCCTGAAAGGAAGCATCATTTCCCTCATAAAATTTCTCATACTTTCTTTGAGTTTTTCCTTCAAATATATTTGCTAATCAATATCATAGTTTCTTGTAAATACATCTCATCTCTCCAACCAGATCCTTTGAATCTTTTTGAAGAGAAGGGTCAGATGAATGCAATTATATTTTTTTATCTCATCATCTAGTAAAATACTCAGCATTCAGTACAAATTTAATACACATTGAAAAGTAAAAGCCCATTCATTAATAACTGAATAATCTTCAGGATTATATTATGTAGGTGATCATATTTGTTGAATTTGTTTTAAGTACCTTTTAACTTCTTCCAAAAATGAGCTGTACTTTCAAAATATGAAAATTTATTGTTGTCCAGCCATTTTTTTAAAGTCATGTCTGACTTTTCATGATCCCATTTGAGGATTTTTTGGTAGAGATACTGGATTGACTTTCTGTTTCCTTTTTTCAGCTCATTTCACAGAAGAGGAAACTGAGGTCAAAAGGGTTTAGTGATGTGCCCAGAGCCACAGAGCAAATAAGTGTTGAAGTCAGGTTTAAACTCAGGAAAAGCAGTCTTCCTGATTCTTGACCTGGCACTCTATCCATTGCATCACCTAACTGCCCAAAATATGAAGATATGCCATCATTAACAACATACAAAATACTGTGCCACACGTTCTAATAGAATTACCAAAAATGTTTTCAACAGTTCTAGCATTGGAATTGTTGGGATAATTCCTTGAGTTACCTCCAATATGATTGTTTTGAAAGGGAGCAATGCTTATTTGCATAAATAAGTTATGTTACATTTCTTAAAACAATCTGTTATGTGAATGTAATAAAATATTACTGTGTATGATAAAAGTAGATAATTTCAGATAAACCAGGGGGTTCCTGTATGAATGGATGTAAACTGAAGAGAGCAGAATAATTTATCCAATAATATAATAGCAACATTTTAAAGACAAATAATTTTCAAAGACTAAAGAATTCAGATCATTCCAAAGACCAACCATCACAGAGGATGAAAGATAAAGCCTTCTATACTCAGAAAGATGATAGACTCAGAAGGTAGTTACATGTAGTTTTTGAATATGATCAATGTGGGAATTTATTTTGCTTGAATATACATAAATGTACATGTATGTATTTACATGGACCTTGTTTTCATTTTTTATTTTTATTTTTCTACACAGTGGGGGAAGGGAAGTTAGGGAGACCAAGCAGATATTTGCAAATTAAAAAAAAGTTGAAAATTTCAAGAAAATAATCCCTTTTGCATAAATTATAGAGACATTAATACTTCACATAGAAATCCAACTAGAAATGGTTGTTGAGCTTTCTTCAAAGTCTTAGGGTCCGTGATTTCGTGGATTACCTACTTTTTTAAAGAGAATTTTTTTGAGAAGAAACAGGGATGTCTGGACCTGTGATTTCTTCATTTTGATAAAACTCATTCCACAGATGCTTGTTGACTACTTATCTTTGTCACAGCTTTAGAGAGTGGCTTAGGGAACTGAAAAGTTAATTGACTTTCCCATGGTCACACACAGTCAATACGTACGTACATACATACATAGATACATACACACATACATATGTATATATATATATGTGTGTGTATATGTGAGCGGGTATATGTGTATATATTTTATATATATATATATATATATATATATATATATATATATATATATATATATATATATATATATATATATCATAAGATAGACTTGCTCCCCAGTCTTCCTAACTGAAAGCAAGCTCTGTTATATGAAGCTGCCACTGTCACTATAAGGAAGGAAACAGGATTATTCTCCTGAGTGTTAATCCACTAACTATTAAGTAATACTAGTCCTAAAAATCCCATTTTTTTCCTAGAAAAAAAATTATGCTGTGAAAAATCTGTATTTACTGCTTTTATTTTTGATACTGATGATCAAAATAACTTGTAGAATAGATACATAGAGTATATTTGACAATTCCCGAATTTCTTTCTTCACAATCTTGTAAGGTAGATTTTTTTGTAATATTTCTATCTCCTTTTTACATTTGAGAAAGTCAAGCATCAAATGGGTAAGAAAGACTGGACCATAGTTACTTGCCTAAGAAGGATTAGAGTCAGGGCTCTCATATAACTTTTCTTTAGAGTCTAGTTTTCATTTCCAACTCTGTGCTGTAATGTGTCTTTGTTTGGGCACATAGATTTTTGATATTTTAAATATTAAATAAATTTTATTGATATTCTGTTTCCTACATAATCATGGTTACCTCAAGCATCCCTCCCCCTCTTCTCCCAGACACAGATAGCCATCCCACATAACAAAGGGTATTTTTTAAAAGAAGAAAAAAAATCAGGATAAACGATTGAAAAAGTTCAAAAAGGTAAGTAATGTATTACTCTTGTAAGTATCCCACCTTCACAAAGTGTGAGCTGAGAGAGCCTTTTCACAGTACATAGAGAATACATTAATTATATTTATAATATGTACTATTCCTTACAAGGATAAATTCATTATAGTTCGGAGTTATATTTTTTACTTCACCTTTTCTACATTACAGCTAACAATGAAATAAAGACAAAAATAGAATGTGCAACAATTTCACTAAACACTATTAAATCTTAATTTCTAAGCCAAATTTCTACATCTTTTTATTTTGGTATCCTTAGCAAGAGCTTAATGTTTAAAATGATGGACATTATTGTTCTACTGAGGAATAAGATCTTTTAGTCCATAATGAATTTTCTGCTACTTAATCTTGGCCTTGGGCAAGATTTTAAAGCAGAGATCCATTAAAACAACACTCTTTTGCATTACGATTTTATAGTTCACTTCCTGCAAGTACTGTGCCATGTCTAACTCTGGGAACAAAGCAGAGTGTGTATCTTTACCAGACTCAGGCAGCTTCTCCAGCTGCAGTATGATAGTGGCACTGGGAAATTAAAAGTTTTGAGGTCTCCCTGAGCTGTTTTTCTACAGATGGCACTAGGAGTTACTTTTCTGAGTGTGTAGTGGATAGGATGATAGTTTGAGCCAAGAAGGAAAAAAAAAGCCTTCTAGGGCTAAGATGCATTTTCAGTCAATTTCCTAAAGCAAAAATCAAATTAAGATAAGAATATTAATAGGTACCTACAGTATTTTAAAGATATAGGTAGGAATAAAGGATTTTAAGTGATTTCTTTGGGGTTTACTAAGCTTCATGTACACTCTATAAATCATGCAGGCAGTTATTACTACAGTAAAATGGAATTTGTAGAAGTCACTGTATTTACTCATAACTTAGGAGTCTACATTTCCCATAATATATATGCTGGTTTATAATGCAGTATACATAAAAATGAGAAAAGGGAATGTAATTTTTTAAGGAACATTTTGAAGGATCACATTTTTTATTATATTTTGCCATTTCTTCCAGGGTAGATTTTTTATTTTTGTGGAGGGATTACAATATAAGGCAGTAAAGCACTCCTCATACATTTCATTTTACCTGGATATATTGGCCCATAATGTTCAAACAACTCCTCTGAAGAAAGTCTATGTTGCTAAGATTTTTACTCTGAAAATTAAGTTAAGTTTGGTTGTTTCTTTTCCTGTTTAGATTTACTCTGTAAAAAATCACTTCCAGGTTTCCTGGTTTTTTGTCTGTGCCATTTACAAGTCAGTACAGTTTGGCTAGTCTAATAAATTTTCATCATTGGTGAAGTCATTAACACAATTGTATGCCAGGGACTCCAAAGAAACAAGAAAGAAGAAAAGACTATGATTCCTCCAGTAGCTCTCTAGGTACTATACCACAGTTTGCTTAAACCTTGAGAGTAAGGTTACTTTGGGAGTAAGAAATACTCCAACTTCAATAGTTCAATTTGCAGTATAGTAGGTGTGTTGGGGCATGGAAGAAAAAACATGCTGATTTTGAACAAAGTATACTGGGTTCAAATCTTGAAACTCCCACTTCCTCTCTATATGACCCTGGACAAATGAATCAAGATTTCTGGGCCTTATTTTCTCATATGTAGAATAGGAGGGTTGAATGAAATAACCTCTTTTTCCCCTTCCAGTTCAACTCTATTATCCAGTGCTTTGTGTTCTCATCAATGAGGGTGTTCATTCCAATGATGAACATTGTGACTCATCCATGCTGGCCAATCCTATGCAATGTTCGTCTGTGTTTTCCATAAATTCAAAACAGAGGTTGAATTCTTTATTCTGGCAGCTGATGTTCCTTTGTTGTTCTATGAATAGATGGAACATAAAATTTGTCTATCAGTTTCACCTCACTCTCACCAAATGATCTGTTTTTCTCTCTTTTTATGAAAGGTGTAGCCATAATTTGTGTAAGTACATTATTAAGGAGAACTAGCAAAATGTGAAAAATGAAAAGGAGAATGATAAAATAGACTTTCCCCTTTGATGTGAATATATAATAAGGGTGTTAATCCATCAAGAAATTTTGGAACAAAAAAAAAACTCAAGGATTTATTATACAGTCCAGGGAAATATTGTTTTATTTGCCAGACTGTGAATTTCTGAAAATGTTTTTATTATGAAAAGAATTTTAAACATATGCAGGCTGTGCAACATGCCACAATATGTCAATGAAAAGAGATAGTTTTTTTTTTTGAAGGGGGAATGTAATTGAGATCAATGACTTCTTTTTATTATTTTATTTGTTTTCAGTGTTCTACAATTACTTCCATTTAACTTAGATTTTTTTCCTCTTCCTCTCCCTCCTTCCCTCCTCCCTATACTTAAGTTCTATACTTAATTGAGTTTGTTGTACCCTCCTTGAAATCAATCAGATGAGAGTACTTCTCAAACAATGCTCATCTCCCTCCCCTCTTTCCCTCTACTGTGATATAATGTTGTGCCTCTTCCTGGTGTAGTTTACTATTTTCTGCCTCCTCCTTTACACATCTCCTGTTACAATCCCTTCGCACCCTTAAATCACATTTTTATCACAACATTCCCTTTGTACCCACTCCCTCTATCTATATATATATACCTTTTATATTTCACAATAAACATGCGATTCTCAATTAACAAGTATCATCTTCCCTTATGGGGATGTAAACAGTTTGCCCATATTGGGTAACAAGGTTTTTTTTCCCCTTATTTTTATGCCTCTCTTGAGATCTGCATTTGAAGATCGAATTTTCTATTGAGTTCTGGCCTTTTTATCAGGAAGGTCTGGAAATCTCTTATTTCATTGAATGTTCATCTTCTTGCCTGAAATATTATGCTCAACTTTGCTGGCTAATTGATCCTTGGTTGTAGTCCCATCTCCTTTGCCTTATGGAATATCATATTCCAATTCCTTCAGTCTTTTAATGTGAAAGTTGCAAGGTCCTTTGTGATCTTGACTGTGGCTTCTCGATATTTGAATGGTTTCTTTCTGGCTGCCTGTAGTATTTTCTCCTTCACTTGATAATTCTGGAATTTGGCAATGAATATTCCTTGGTGTTTTCAGTTTGGAATCCCTTTCGGGAGGTGAATGGTGGATTCTTTTGATGATTGAATCTAATACTTCTGGGCAGTTTTCCTTGATGATTTCTTGGAAGATACTGTCCAGGCTCTGTTTTTCATCAGGGCTTTCTTGTAGGCCAGTAATTCTTAGATTTTCTCTCCTGGATCTATTTTCTGGGTCAGTTGTTTTTCCAACTAGATATTTTACTTTTTCTTTCTTTTCATTCTTTAGATTTTGTTTGACTGAGCTTCTCCTTGTCCAATTCTAATTTTTATGAAATTCTTTTCTTCGTTAACTTTTACATCTTCTTTCCATCTGTCCAATTACTCCTTTTAAGGAATTAATTTCTCCTGTTAGTTTTTGTACTTCCTTTTCTATTTGTCCAGTTTTCCCAGTTAGGTTTTGTGCTTCCATTTCCATTTGTCCAATTTTTCTTTTCAAGGGTTTGTTCTCTTCAATGAATTCTATTTTCATGCTATTAAAATCATTGGCCAGTTTTTCTTCTGTTTCTCTAATTTAGCTTTCAAAATTCTTCTTCAGCTTTTCCAAGTGTGCTCTTTGTGCTTGCGACCAGTTCATAGTCCCTTCTGAAGTTTCAGATGGGAATACTGTCTCATTGCTGACCTATTTGGTGTTAGTATTTTGGTCTTGGTCCCCACAGAAAGATTCTGTGGTCTTTTCTTTTCTGCTTTTCTTCTTACTCATGATGATGGTGATCACCCTTTTCCTGGCTTTTAAAGTAGATCTCCACTTCTAGGGCACAAGAAGCTCCATCCCACAGTTCTTATGCCTTGACCTTAAGGCTTTGTGTGTTGTAGCCTCTGGTTCTTTCAGCTAGAAGCTAAAATGCTGCAGCTTACTTGGTGCTGAACTGGCTGGTGTAAGAAAGCAGAGGCCAGGTGAAGTCTTTCTGGGTTTCCCTGGAGCTGCCCTGGAACTATCTGTGTTAAGTGTGACTGAGGGGTGGTTGGTTTCAGCAGATCTCCTCTGCTGAGCTACAGCATAAGCAAGCTCAGTGGTTGGTGATCCTGTCTGCACTAGGGTCTTGCCGATTTCCCTGGGGTGCTGAGGCATGACTGGGATCCTGGTGTTGGCAGTTGTGGGCTCCACTCCCCTGGGGCTTAGGATCTCCTCCTGGTTTGCTGAGGTGGGGTTGTCTGAGGCTGCTCTGGTCCTGCACTGGTCCTTTTCAGCCACAAGAAGAGGGACCCTCCTTAGTGATTTTCCTAACCTCACATTCTAAGAGACTGCCTCTTTGGCTGATCCCACTGTTCCAGGATGTTTCTGGGGAAATATTTTATGAGCTTTTCAAGGTCAGCAAGGGGAGGGGGACAGCATTTACTGATCACTCCAACGTCTTGGCTCCTGGAAGTTTAAGTACATGACTTACAGACCTTTAATCTGCGGGGCTGATAGTCTCAGGAGTAGCCTCTACACATACCTGGGACTTCCTGGGTCTCACTAGTTCAGTTCTGCTGGACTCCTGTCCTGGACTGATATGCCTGAGATTTCACAGTATGGTTGCTGCCTCAGAGCTCCCAGGCTTCCTGCTAGGCCCTGCCCTGGTGGAGACTCTCTGGTACAGCCTGTGCACTGAGTGCTGTGAGCTCCTCCAGGCCAGCACAATGAATCCTTCCCCTCGACCTTCCAGTCTGTCCTGGGCTGTGAATCTGCCACAGTCTGGCTCCTATATGATCCTGCCCCTCCAAAAATCATTCAAATGCTCTTTTTAGAAATATCTGAAGGAGTTTGTCTAAGAGCTTAGGTGAGTAGTTGCTCTCACCCACCCTCTTGGCTCTGTCCCTCAGGTATGATATCTTATTTTAAAAAAAAATGAGGCAATGAGAAAAAAAAAAAGAGTTTCCTAAGCAGGTAAAAGCCCTCTAAAAGGCTTGTTACCTCTGATTCACAAATTTCAGTTAATTGACATAAAAAATCTTTTCTTGGTTTTGGCTCCACCAACATCATGTTTATCCTAGGATAACTTCATCACCAAGAAAGTCATAATCAATGTAAATTATTGCAAATTTAATACACTTACATTGTCAGTTCCTTTATTTACCTCTGTCCTCTGATTATAGAGCTGTAGGTAGAGCAAAAAAAAAACTTTTCCCACAGCCTCCCTTTACAAAGGACTCAAAATTTCCAAACTATTGTTCATCTCCACTCTGCCTGGTTTTGACTTCATTAAAATCATGCAGTCATGCCAGGGACCTTCTGTGGCACTCTTCTCTCTTTTCAGTTTACTTTTATGTGTTTCCCTTTAGATTGTAGGTTCCTTAAGGGTGTAACTTTTTATTTATTTTTACACCTAAGGCTTAACACAGTGAATCATCTATGGTAGGCCTTGAATAAATGAGTATTGTACTTTATTGTATTGTACCTTTGACATTAACCAGACTAGTATATAATTAAGAGAAGTCTTGATTGGTTAGTTGTTGTCCTTCATCTTTGAAGAGGACCAAAATGACATCACCATGATAAAGTTAAATTTCAGCATGTATGACTGTGGTTGATCAGACCAATACAAGCTCAAAATGCTCTACCACAGGTTGGCACAGATAGTCCATGTGAATATGTGGGGTGGATACCCCAATTTTGCACATCCTGCATTTACTTTGTGCTGGCTCAATTCTGCTTTGCTCATACAGCACAGCACACTATCTGATGTGGGCACGCATACTGAGCAGTCCTGTGCCAGTGTGTCCCATATTGCACACCCAAATCCAAAGTTCTTGAAAGAGACCTTGAGACTGTCCTTGTATCGTTTCTTCTGGAAACCATGTGATAACCTGCCCCATGCGAGTTCTCCATAAAATAGTCTTTTTGGCAAGCATGCATTTTACATTCAAACATCATAACCAACCCACTGGAGCTGTGCTCTCTGAAGCATAGTTTGAATATTTGGCAGTTCAACTCAAGCAAGGACTTCAGTGTCTGGTACCTTATATTGCCAGGTGATCCTCAGAATCTTCCTAAGACAGTTCAAATGAAAACAATTCATTTTCTTGGCATGCCGTTGGTAGACTGTCCATGTCTCACAAGCATATAGCAATGAGGTCAGCACAACGGCTCTGTAGGCCTTCAGTTTGGTAGTCAGTCTAATACCTCTTCTCTTCCAAACTTTTCTTCAGAACCTCCCAAACACTGAGCTAGTTCTGGCAATGCATGCATCAACCTTATTGTCAATGTGTATATCCCTGGCAAGTACACTACCAAGGTAAATGAACTTATTCACAGCATTCAAAACTTCTCCGTTTGTTGTTATTGATGGTTCCACATATGGATGATGTGGTGGCTTATGGAGCATCTGTGTTTTCTTGGTGTTAATTATTAGGCCAAAATTAGCACAGGTAGCAGAGAATTGCTCCATACTTTGTTGCATCTCAGCCCCAGAGGCCACCCTGAGTGAACAATCATCTGCAAACAGAAAATCATGCACCAACACTACTTCCACTTTGGTCTTGGTTTGTATCCTTTTCAAATTGAAGAATTTGCCATCAGTATGGTAGTTGACCTTGATGTCGTGTTCATCCTCATTGAAAGCATTTGAGAACATGGCTGAAAACATCATGCTAAAAAGCATGGGAGCAAGCACACAGCTCTGTTTCACTCCACTGGTGATTGGGAAGGCACGAAAGCTTTGTCCATTATCCAGAACCCAGGTAAACATGTCATCATGAAATTGACGTACAATATTGATAAACTTCAACAAAATTTTGACATAATTTTCCATAATACCTCATGACTAACAGTGTCCAAGGCTTTGGTCAGATTTACAAACATTGTGTACAGACGTCTGTTCTGCTCCTGGAATTTCTCCTGGAGTTGTCAGGCAGCAAACACCATATCAACTGTTCCTCAATCCTTTCTGAAGCCACACTGGTTCTCAGGTAGATGACCATCTTCACAGTTAAGGATCAGCCTATTAAGGAGGACTCTAGAAAGAACTTTTCCAGCAATGACTAAGAGAGAGGTACCCCTGTGATTGTTGCAGTAAAATCTATTCCCTTTACTCTTATAGAGATGGACAATAGAGACATTCTTGAAATCCTGAGGGATAACCTCCCCTTGCCATATAACCTGGAAATTTCAGTCTGCTTTGGTATGAGTTTACTTTGTAAATCTCTGTTGGAATAGAATCAGCACCAGGTGCTTTGCCACATGAAATGAGCCTAATGGCCTTCAAAACCTCTTCTTCAGTTGAAAGTTCACCTATGGAGGGATTGGTTTCAACCTTGGGTAAAGAGTTAATACCCTCAGCATTGATTGATGATGGTCTGTTGAGAACATAATAGAAGTGTTCAGCTCATCTCTCTAGGATCATGTCATTATCACTAATCAATGTGGCTCCATCAGCACTGAGTAGTTCTGATGCATAATAGGTTTTTGGTCTGTTAATAGCTGTCAGGGAACCATAAAACTTCTTTGGGTTACTATCAGCATAAAACTGAATTTTATCTGCCTTCTTACTGAGCCAGGATTCCTGTGTCTTTCTCAACTTTGCTTGTACTTTGCTTTTGGTGGAATTAAATTCTGCCTTTTTAGAGGTGGATGAACTATCCTGCTGGTAAATCCTGTGGAGTTCTCATTTTCATTTAGAAGCTTCTGAATTTCCCCACTATTTTCATCAAATCAGTCTTGGTTTTTTGTGAGTGTTCAGACCCAGATGAACAAATGCAGTACTCTACACCAAATCTCTGAGGGGTGCCCACTCCTTTTCTGCTCCACTGTTGCCAACTGTGTATTGGCTCAACTTTCCCTCAAAGTCAGCAACAAGCTGTTCATGCTCAGAGAAGAGCTCTAATTTGTTGACATTAATTCTTCTGGTAGTCATTTTGCCTTGGAGATGGCATTTTTAATGAATGCTAATATTTAACTTGGAAAGGATAAGTCTATGATCAGTCCAGCACTCTGCACCACACATTGCCTTTGTCACTCTCACATCTTGTCTCTTCTCCTTAGAATCACATAGTCTATTAGATGTAAATGTTTGTTGTGAGAGTATATCCATGAAGATTTATTGCATTTAGGTAAATGGAAGACAGTGTTGGTGATGAGAAGGCCATGTGATGCACAGGTCGTCAGTAGTAGATGACCACTGTTGTTGCTGTTTCCAACTCCATTCCTCCCTAGGACTCCCTGTCAAGTGTGGTAGTCTGAGTCTACTCTAGCGTTAAAGTTGCTCAGAATTAGAAGCTTGTCCTCTTTTGGCACTTTGATGAAAAGGGTCTCTAGGTCTTTATAAAATTTTTCTTTGACTTCATCAGGGTATGTCATGGTAGGAGTGTAGGCACTGATGATGATGGCATGGTGTTTTCCTGTGAGTGGCAGTCACATTGTTATGAAGCTATCATTCACTCCTTTTGGCAGGTATATCAGCTTGCTGGTTAGATTAGTTTTGATTGCAAAACCCACTCTAGCTTCATTGAACTCCCCTTCACTGCACCCACTACAGAATAATGTGTATCCAGCTCCTACTTCAGTAAGCTGACCTTCATTTGTCCACCTTGGTTCACTCAGGGCTGCTATTCGGATGCTACACCTGTTGAGTTCTCTTGCAGCAAAAGCAGTTCTTCTTTCAGGTCTACTAGATTTTGTGTTGTCTCTTAGTGTGTACATGTTCCATGTGCAGACGGTGAGTGGAATCATCCTTGCAGATGTTTTTGTACATTTTGTACATTTTTTTTTTTTTGTGATTTGCCCACATAGTGGGATTCTCCCACCTGCTGTGGTAATCAAGTCAAGGTTGGGTAAGCAGACAATGTTTAGGACACCTTTTCTAGAACTCTTCCTCACATCAGCAGGCAAGCAGTGTGATCCTTAAAAAGCTACTCAGACACCCAGGGGGCTGCCGACTCCCACTGCTGCTTCCAGTGAGAAACGACCTATGACCTGGGCTGCCTATGTGCAGGATTGTGACTAGAGCTCCCAGTATATCTGCATCTGCTGCTTAATCACTTGCCTGTTGCCACAGGACTTTGAGGCATAATAGTGGAATGGTATGGGTGATGTCTTTTGATTCATGCACAAATTGGATTTAAGTGAGACAGAGTTACACAAACTTGTCATCCTCATTCTCTCCTCCATAGTCATCATAGTCCAGTGGCAGACAAAGTCAAGATGGCTGGTGATGGTTCAGAATGCAGTAGATGACCTTGGCATCCTCAATGTTTAATCAAGCACTAAGCAATCCACATCACCTGCTTCATCTGCTTTCATGGACATTGGAACAAATTGTTCTCTTCTGTCCAATCCATAACAGGAAATCTTCCCATGCTTGGGATAGACACTCCCCTAACTCACCAATGGGTTTGAGAACCCTTGGTTACCCTCAACCTGATTTGACCCATCTGCCAAAGCACTGTGTCACAGTGTGGCCACTGAGCATACTGCAGTTTCGTGGAGCCACAGGTGAGAGCTGGTTGAAACAGGTGAACACCAAAGGTGGAAAGAGCCCCAAAAAAGTGCTCAGCAGCCATCACACCAAAGGTACTTGTCCTCCCTGAACACATCCTATACCCCATGACAAGTCTACACTGTGGTTAAATGAACAGAATCTGGATTCATAGGACAAAGATATGAGTTCAAATGCTGCCTGTGTTACGTGTATTGAAAAATTCACTTAAACTCTCTAGGTCTCACTTTTCTCATATGTAAAGTCAGATCTTTGGACTAGATGACTTATCAGGCCTATTCTTTTTTTTCACTTTATTTTTTTTTTTATTTTTAGTTTAACACATTCAGTTCCATAAGCCCTTGAGTTTAAATTTTCTTCCCCACCTTCACTCTCTCCTCTCCAAGATGGCATGCAATTTGATATTGGCTCTACATATATAGTAATATTAAACATATCTTCATCTTAGTCATGTTGTAAAAAGGAATTGCAACCAATAGAATAAACCACAGGAAAGAAGAAACAAAAAAGTAGGGAGAGCAAATAGTAAACGTAGATCTGCATTCAGACTAGATAATTCTTTCTCTGGATTTGGATAGCATTTTCCTTTAAGAGCCTTTTGGATTTGTCTCCATTTCTGTGAAGAGCCCGTTCTACCTCAGTTAGTCATGATACAATGTGGCTGTAACTGTGTACAATGTTCTCCTGGTTATGCTCCACTCACTTAGCATCAATTTATATAAGTATTTCCAGGTTTTTCTTAAGTCATCTAACAGGCCCCTTCTAACTCTAATTCTGTTACTATGATCCTCACTTCTACCTTGTGCATGGTTGGCAATATTTATTTCCCATCTATATAAAAAGAATCAAATAGCCAATGTATTATTAATATTTTGACAAATCTGTAATTTCATTTGTATGTGAATTTTTCTGATTGATTCATATCATGATACTTTCTTACTTTCTCAATTGGTTTGATCCCTGCCCAGATCCACCAATAAATGCTCCATAAAAATTAACATGCTAGAAACCTTCCTTCCATAAATAATTTTATATCTAATAGATACAAGGAAGGAAGCTCAGGAATCTAAAAGGTGAAAGGGAGGTTTATTGCAGGCACGGAGGATAGACCCTGCAAAAGCATGGAGATGAGAGATGGAGAAACAGCAAGAAATCCAGCTTAGATGGACCAGATAGTGCATGGATGAGGAAGACCTTTACCTGCCAAATAGAGATGGTTGTGTTGTATTCCAGATGAATTTGTTTTTTTTAGCTGTGGAATAAACTGTTTTTACCTGATCTTTAGGAATATTAAGCCCTAAGGATATTCTGAAATATATATTCTTTGGTGATCAACATTTTTGAGCCCACCTAGAATCATTGGGAGTACATTGAATTGAGTAGATGGGCTTTCAGTTGAGAAAATAAGCCAAAGGTCAGTAGATTGCATGTAACTTTTGACTCAGTAATATCACAAGTAATAAAATGATGGATTTAGAACTGATAGGAGCCTCAGAGGCCACTGAGTCCAACCTCCTCATTTATATATCTATACATATCTAATCTATATCTATCTATCTGTCTGTCTGTCTATCTTTCTATCTATCTGTCTGTCTGTCTGTCCATCTGACTGTCTATATGAAAAATGAAGCCAGTTCAGTAACTTGCCCAGGGAGAGGCTAGAATCTAAGGGAGGATTTGAAAGTAGGTGTTCCTGAATTCAGTTCTGTTTATTAAAACATGTTTCATCTCTCAAAATATGCAACCCTAAGCCATATACACATCCCAATGATATAAAAGAAAAAAGAAAAATCACATATAGAAAAAGTATTCAGAAACAATTGTTGTTTTCAAAGAAAAGACTGAAAGTAACAAGTTTCCATTTGATAAAGAATGCTTGGACAAATTAGGGTAAATAATTCTAATGGGATATTATTGTATTATACAATATTGTACTATAAATGTTGATAGTAGTGAAAAAGTTTTAACAATTCTATTATTAATTTCAACATTGTTTTCTTTTGAAATTGAGTTCTAAATTCTCTCCCTGTGTCCTAACATGCCCACTGAGAAGACATGCAAAATTGCAACAATAAATACAAGTGAAATCATGCAAAACATTTCCATATTAACCATATTGCAAAAAAAGTAAAAAAAAATAAGAAAATGGGAAAATTATATTTTAATTTATACTTAGAGATTATTTCTGTCTCTGAAATAAAAATATATATAGTTGTGAATGTGAAATGTGGATATATATATTTCATGTGAATATGAATATATATATGAATGTAAAAACTCATGATAAAACATATGCAATATTTACACTAATAATGTAATATATGTAATATAATATAATAAAATAATATAATATGATAAAACAATGAAAAAAACCTCTGACTATAGATAGTTACTATGGTGATAGGGAAGACCAAAACACCCACTCAGAAGAAAAGCACAAAGTCAAAGCTCTTACATTCAAAGCCTTCAAGAAAAAAAAAATATGAATCAGTCTCAGATCACAGAAGAGCTCAAAAAATGATTTTGAAAATCCAGTAAGAGAGGTAGAAGAAAAATTTAGAAAATAAATGAGAGTTATGCAAGAAAATCATATAAAAAAACTTCAATAGTTTGGTAAAGGAGACACAAAGAACAATGAAAAAAATAACACCTTAAAAACAGATTTGTCCCAATGGTAAAAAAAAGTACAAAAAATCAATGAGGAAAACAATTCCATAAAAAGTAGAATTAGTCAAATGGAAAATGAGGTCCAAAGTCTCATTGAAGAAAATAATCCCTTTAAAATTATAATGAAGCGATAGCTAATGACTTTATGAGAAATCAAGAAACATTACAACAAAACCAAAAGAATGAAAATAAAATGGAAGACAATGTGAACTGTATCACTGAAAAACAACTGAACTAGAAAATACATTCAGAAGGTAGAATTTAAAAATTATTTGACTATCTGAAAGCCACACTCAAAAAAGAGCCTAGATGTCATCTTTCAAGCAGTTGTCAAGGAAAACTGCCCAATATTCTAGAACAAGAGAGTAAATTAGACATTTAAAGAATCCACCAATCACCTGCTGAAAGAGATCCCAAAATGAAAACTGCTGAGAATATTATAGTCAGATTTCAGAGTTTCCAGGTCAAGGAGAAAATATTTCAAGCAGCCAGAAAGAAACAATTCAAGTATCATGGAACCACAGTCAGCATAACACAAGATTTAGAAGCTTCTAAATTAAAGGATCAGAGGGCTAGGAATATGATATTCTGGAGGGCAAAGGAGCTAGTATTACAATGAAGTATCACCTGCTCAGCAAAATTGAGTATAATCATCCAGGAGAAAAAGTAGAGATTGAATGATATAGAGAATTTCCAGTCATTCTTGAAGAAAAGAACAGACCTAAGTAGAAAATTTGACTTTTAAATGCAAAAGTCAAGAGAAGAATTAAAAGATAAACAGGGAAGTGAAATCATGAGGCACTTAATAAGATTAAACTATTCACACTCTATATGGGAAGATGATATTTGTAACTAGTATTACCTTTCTCATTATTAGGGTAGTTAGAAGAAGTATATATAGACAGAGGGTACAAGTGTGAGTTGAATACAAAGGTATTATATCTAAAAAATAAAATTAAGGGATGAAAGGAATATACCTGGAGGAAGAGGAGGGGAGAGGTATAATAGGGTAAATTATTTCACATAAGAGAGGAAAGAAAAAGCTTGTATGGTGTAGAGGAAGAGGGAGCAGGTGAGAGGGGAGTGAGTGAACCTTACTCTCATCAAAGTTCACTCAAAAAGGGAATAACATACACACTCGATTGCCTATAGAAATCTATTTTTCTCTGGAGGAAAGTAGAAGTAGAAGAAAAAAGAAAAAGGAGGAGTTATATAAGGGAGGGAAGACTCGGGGGCGGGGAATCAGAAGCAAAACATTTCTGAGAAGGAACAGGGTGAAAGGAGAGAATATTTTTTTCATTTTGTTTTTCATTTTTAACACAGTTCACAACATATACAACAATTCCAATTGTTGGTAAGGTGATACTTTTTTAAAGCATTTGCAATATAGACCACAAAGGTTTTTTTTTAAACATTAACCAACTGAGACACAAAAATTATTTATGTTTGCGAACTTCATAAGCCCTTGACCTAATTGTCTCCGCTGTATTACTAAGAATTAAAGGACCCTGACTTGTTGTTGTTGGTCTCAAGTCCTGAGCCTAATTGCTTAATTTTAGACTTAACCTCGGATGTTCCCCTACCAACAATCTATAATTTAATAGATCCGTATTAAGCTTACAAACCTATTGACTAAAGGAAATTGACACCAAGAGTAGGGACATTGCAGGGAAATAACATCTCCCCAACTTCATGTCAATTCCTGGCAGGAGTGATTGTCAACTTGCATTCAGTCAGGCTGAAAGTCTGCCAGGTGTCACTGGGGAAATTGAGACAGGAGAATTCAACCTCAGCCCAGGCTGAACAGCTGCTTTCCCACCCTTCCCATGTGATCACTTTTTGCAATTCACACCAACATCTCACAGGCTTACTGGCATCATGAACTGGAGGCTCAGATAGCCTTTCTTGCTATCCATATCTGAAGTTAGACTCAGAAGAACAGTCACTTAATAGTCCCATAGCATCTAAAAATAGCAAGTTCCATTAACCAGGTTTCAAATACAATTATAATTTCACTTTGGCTAAGGAACATCTTTTGAGGCAAGTCAAAAGTGGCTTGCATGCTTTTCTATACATGTTCTAGTTCCTAATTAAATAGCAATTATAAAATCAAATTTACCATTAAAACCTTGACTTTTCCATCAATGCCAAATTTTACCCGAGGTTGCCTTCCTGTAGGAAATTTAGACTAAAATTCTTTTCCCCAAACTAAAGATGTCATTGATTTATTCTCAATAATTAATTCAGTCAATTTTTTTTAATACTAATTGCTTTTACCTCACCTTGTAACATGTCCAATTTTTCTCCCCATCACTCCCCTCTCCCCACCCCATAACACCTTGCATTCTGATTACTCCTTCCCTCAATGTACCCTCCATTCTATCACACTCCACCCTTCCTTTATCCCCATCTTCTCTCTCTTCCTGTAGGGAAAAATAAATTTCTATACCCCATTCTTGTACTTCTTATTTCCCAGTTATATGCAATAAAAATTCTCAACATTCATTGCTAATACTTTGAATTCCAACTTCTCTCCCTCCCTCTTTCCTTACTCATCCCCACTGAGGAGGTAAACAATTCAATACAGACTAAATATGTGTTGTTTTGCAAAAGACTTCCATAATAATCATGTTGTGTAATACTAACTATATTGTCCTCTATCCTACTCTATCCCCTCCTTTTTCCCCTCATTTGACCTTGTCTCTTCTCAAAAGTGTTTATTTCTTGTAACTCCCTTCTCCCATTTGCCCTCCCTTCTATCATTCCCCTCACTGCACTTATAGTCCCCTTTTCTACTTTCCTGTGATGTAAGATAGATTTTCATATCAAATTTAATGAGTATGTTATTCCCTCTTTCAGTCATATGTGGAGAGTGTAGCTTCACTTTTCCCCTCTCCCCTTCTCCCTTTCCTCCTCCATTCAACATGATTTTTCATATCTCTTTTACGAGTTATAGCTTGCTGTGTTCCATTTATCCCTTTCTCCTCCCAGTATTTTCCTCCACCACCCCTTAATTTTAATTTTATTTTATTATTTTTGTGTGAATATCATCTCTTTTGATTCAGCACATTCTGTACTCTCTGTCTATATATGTGTATGTGTGTATATGTATATTTGCTTCATCTACCCAAAAAATGAGAAAAGATTCAAGAGTTATAAATATTTTCTTTCCATGTAGTTATGTAAACAGTTCAGCTTTAGAAAGTCTTTTATGATTTTTCTTTCCTGTTTATATTTTCATGCTTCTCTTGATTCTTGTACTGGAAAGTCAAATTTTTTATATAGATCTTGTCTTTTCCTCAATATGAATGATTCAGAGTCCTCTATATCATTGAATAACCATTTATTACCTTGAAGTATTATATTCAGGTTTGCTGGGTAGGTGATTCTTGGTTTCAATCCCAGTTCCTTTGACCTCTGGAATATCCTGTTCCAAGCCCTTCAATCCCTTAATGTTGAAACTGCCAGATCCTTTGTTATCCTGATTGTATTTCCACAACACACAACTTATTTCTTTCTAGCTGCTTGCAGTATTTTCTCCTTAATCTGGGAACTCTGAAATTTGGCCACAATATTCTTAGGAGTGTCTCTGTTCGGGTCTCTTTCAGGAGGTGATCAGTGGATTCTTTCAATATTTATTTTGCCCTCTGGTTCTAGAATATCAGGGCAGTTTTCCTCGATAATTTCATGGAAGATAATGTCTATGCTCTTTTTTTGATCATGGCTTTCAGGTAGCTCCATAATTTTTAAATTGTTTCTCCTGGATCTATTTTCCAGGTCAGTTGTTTTTCCAACGAGATGTTTGACATTATCTTCTATTTCTTCAAACTTTTGGTTTTGTTTTCTAACTGCTTGGTTTATCTCATAGTCATTCATTTCCCTGAACTCAATTCTCTCTTTCAATGAATTGTTTTGTTCAGTGAGCTTTTGAACCTTCTCTTCCATTTGACTAATTCTACTTTTTAAAGCCTCCTTCTCCTCATTGGCTTTTTGGACCTCTTTTTCCAATTAAGTTAGCCTCTTTTTAAAGGTGTTATTTTTCTCAGTATTTTTTTGGTTCTCTTTTAGTAAGCTGATAACTCATTTTTCAAGCTCTTTTATTGCCTAAATCTAGTTTAAGTTCCCTTTGGAGACCCTGGAGACAGGGGTCTTGACTTCCTCTGACAGTATGCCTTGTTCTTCCTCATCAGAAAGGATGAGGGGAAACACCTGTTCTATGGTCTTATTTTTTTCCCCTTTTTGGGCATTTTCCTAGCCAGTTACTTGACTTCTGAATTTCCTCTCCCCAACCACCTCACCTCCAATCCAGACAAGACAGTACTGGGGGCTAAGATTCAGATGAGTTGCTCCAATCCCTCAGGGGCTTTAGATGGAGGCAGGGCTGCTATTTAGTGTAAGAGATCAGCTGCTCAGATTGGGGCAGGGCTGCCACACAGAGCTCAGTTCCCGCAGGGGCTTTACAATGAGGCCTTCAACAATGGATGCAGACTGCTGCCTGCCTTGGGAGTCCCTGTCTGCTGCTTCCTTTGCTGCTGCCACCCGAGGACGCCTGAGTTATGGGGATACCCTGCTCCCTTCTAGGCCAGCCAAAAAACCCTCTCACTGACCTTTAGTGCCTGTGGGTTGAGGGATCTGTGCTGCCACTGGAGATTCTGTCCCTGAAGCCTGCTTGGTTCTACTCCTTGCAGTGCCATGTGGCCAAAGCTGGGCTGGGCTCTGCTCTGTGTTTTGTGCAACAGATCTTTCCTGTTGGTCTTCAGGTCACTCTGGGCTAGAAATCTCCTCCACTGCATTGTTCTGTGGTTTCTGCTGCTCTAGAATTTGTTGAGAGTTCTTCTTTACAAGTATTTTATGGACTGTGGTATGAGAGATAGTGTATGTACATCTTTCTACTCATCTATCTTGACTTCACTCCTTAAAGGAGAGAATGTAATAAATGGGCATGTAGTATAAGATTGAGGAAAATACAGTTAGCTATAGAAACTGTGAAAAATTCTGAAGCAAGCACCTCTGAAAAAAATTTTATTTTTCAAACATATAGAGATCTGAGTGAAATTTATAAAATTGAATTCCATTTCCCAATTGATAAATGATCAGGTGAAGTAATCAAGTCTATCTATAACTATATTGGAAAAAAGACACTTTAACTCATTAGATACATGGAAATCAAAATAATTCTGAGATACTACTCATGCCTATTAGGTTTGCTAATGAAACAGAAAAGGTAAATGACAAATGTTGGAGGGGATACGGGAAAAATGAGACATTAATGCATGATTGATGGAATTGTTAGCTGATTCAACTATTCTGTAGAGCAACTTGGAATTATGCCCAAAGAGCTATGAAACTATCCATACCCTTTGACTTAGCAATGCCACTACTAGGTTTATATACCAAAAGAAGACTAAAAAATAAGAAAAGGACTCGTATGTACAAAAATATTTATAGCGGCTCATTTCTAGGGGCAAAGAATTAGAATTTGAGGCAATGCTCATCAATTGAAGAATGGCTGAATGAGTTATAGTATGTGATTATGAAGGAATACTATCATACTATAAGAAATTCTGAACAGGATGCTCTGAGAAAAACCTGGAAAGACTTGCATGAGTTGATGAAAAGAGAAATGTAGTATATACAAAGTAACAGTATCGTTGTAAGATGATCAGCTGTGAATAACTTAGCTATTCTCAGCAATACGATGATCCAAGACAACTCTCAAGCACTTATGATGAAAAATTCTATCCATCCCCAGAGAAATAACTAACAGTGTCTGAAGACAGATTGAAATACACTTTTTTTAACCTTAATTTTCTTGAGATTTTTTTGTATGATTTCTTTGACAACATTTCAATTATGGGCATCTTGTAACATGTAACATGTGTTTGACTACACATATATAACTTATATCAAACTTCTTGCCTTTTCAGTGAGGGAGTGTGGTGAAGGAGGAAAGAAGAAAGTTTGGAACTCAAAAATTGTAAAACTGAATGTTGAGAGGGGTGGAACCAAGATGGTGGAGTGAGAGCAACTACTTACCTAAGCTCTAAGACAAATTTCTTCAGATACCTCTAAAAAGAGAATCTGAATGGATTTTGGAGGCACAGAATCCAATAGAAGACAGACTGTGGGAGATTCACAACCCAGGACAGACTGAAAGGTTGACAGGAAGGGTCTGTTGAGTGGGAGTGAGGGAGTGATCAGCACCCAGGCTGTACCAGCATGATCACCACCTTGGGAGGTCCCAGCAGGAAGCCCCAGGCAATCTGAAGCTGCAGATGCACTGTGGATTCTCAAACATATCAGCTCAGGATGGGAGTCCAGAGGAACTGAGGGAGAGAGAAAGCACAGAACTCAAGGAAATTGTAGCAGCCACTCTGGAGACTATCAGCAGGTAGACTAAATGTCTGAAGTCACCTACTTGAACTTCCAGAAGCCAAAACGGTGGAGTGATTGGTAATTGCTATTTCCCTCTGTTTATTGACCTTGAAGAGCACAGAAAATATTTCCCCAGGAAAAATCCTGGAACAGTGGGATCAGGCAAAGGGGTAAACAGTTTCTTAGCCTGTTAAGCTAGGAAAATTGCTAAATAGGTTCACTCTTGCTGTGGCTGAAGGAGACCAGTGCAGGACCAGAGCAGTCTCAGACAGCTCCACCTCAGCAAACTGGAAGGAAGGAGATCCTGAGCCCCAGGGAGTTGGAACCTGCAACCGCCAACATCAGGACCCTAGGAGTGCCTCAGCACCCCCAGGGGAATCAGGAAGACACTAGTACGGATGAGTTCACCAACCACTGAGTTTGCCTGTGATCTAGCTCAGCAAAGGAGAGCTCCTGAGGCTACACCACCACTCGCCCACGTTTAACACAGCTACTTACAGGATAACTCCAGGGAAACCCAAAAAGACTTTATGTGGCCTCTGCTTTTGAACACCAATCAGTATAGCACCAGGTAAGCTGCAGCATGTCAGCTTCTAGTTGAAAAAAACCAGAGGCCACAGCACATAAAGCCTCAAATTCTAGGCACAAGAAGTGTGGGACAGAGTAAACTGTGCCCCAGAAGAAGAGATCTACTTTAAAGTCAGGAAAACTGTCGTCATAATGAGTAAGAAGCAAAGCAGAAAAGAAAAAAACATGACATCTTTCTATGGGGACAAAGACCTAAAGATGGGAACCAAAGATGTCAGCATTGAGACTGTACTGCCATCTGAAACTTCAGAAGGGAATATGAACTGGTCTGAAGCCCCAAGGGCATTCTTGGAAGAGATTAGTAATTAAAAGCCAAATTAGAGAAATGGAAGAAAAACTGGCCAATGACTTTAAAAATATGAAAAAAGAAATCATAGAATAATTTAACCAGGAAATTGGACAAATGTAAAAAGAAGTACAAAATCTAACTGGAGAAAATAACTCCTTAAAATGAAGAATTGGCCAAATGGAAGAGTAAATATAAAAGTTAACTGAAGAAAATAATCTGATAAAAATTAGAATCAGGCAAGTGCAAGTTAATGACTCTATGAGACATCAAGAATCAGTCGAACAGAATCTAAACAATGAAAAAATAGAAGAAAATGTAAAATATCTAGTTGGAGAAACAACTGACCTGGAAAATAGTTCCATGAGAGAAAATCTAAGGATTGATTCTGTAGCTCTTCCCCCATAGCCCATAAAATACCTGTAAAAATGATTATAAACAAATTCTAGAGCAGCAGCAGAATCTACAAAATGACAGAGTGAAAGAGATTTCCAGCCCAAGGTAGCCTTGAAGGTCCACAGGAATGGTCTATTGCATGGGGAGTGGAGCCCAGCCCAGGACCATATTTGCATCATAAAAATAATTTGGTAGAACTCTTTTTCCTCCAATTTTCCGAAATAAAATACATAGTAATAGAACTCTTCTTTAAATGCTTCATAAAATTCACTTGTAAATCCATCTGACCCTGGTGACTTTTTCTAGGAAGTTCACGGAAGACTTGTTCAACTTCTTTTTCTGAGATGTTGTTAATTAAGTATTCAGCTTCCTCTTCTGTTAATCTGGGCAATTTATATATTAGCATTATTGATCATATCACGGACAAAACTAACAGAAACCACATGAAGATGTCAATGGATGTAGAAAAATTATTCTGAACTATTTTGGAGAAAATAGAACATCCATTCCTGTTGAAAACACTGTAGATCATAGAAATAAATCGAACTTTCCATAAAATAATAAGCAATATCTCCCTAAAACCTTCAGCAAGCGTAATATGCAATGGAGATAAGCTGGATGCATCTCCAATAAGATCAGAGGTGAAACAAAGATGTCCATTATCACAACTGTTATTCAATATGGTATTAGAAATGCTAGCTATAGCAATAAATGAGGGAAAATAAATTGAAGGAATCAGAATAGGCAAAGAAGAAACTGAGTTATCAGTCTTTGCAGATGATATGATAATATACTTAGAAAATCTGGGAGAATCTACTTGAAATAATAAACAACTTTGGCAAAATTGCAGGTTACAAAATAAACCCAGACAAATCATCTGCATTTCTATATATTACAAACAAAGCCCAAGAGCAAGATATAGAAAGAGAAATCCCATTTAAAGTTATGGAAGACACTATAAAATATGTGGGAATCTACCTGCAAAAAAAAAATGCATCAACTTTCTGAACTAAATTGCAAAACACTTTTTGCACAAATAAAGTCATATCTAAGTAAGTGGAAAAACATCAATTGTTCATGGATAGGCTGAGTTAATATAATAAAAATGGCAATTCTACCAAATTAATTTCCTTTTCAGTGTCATACCAATAAAACTATCATAGTTATTTTCTACAGCTAGAAAAAAAATAATATCAAAATTCATCTGAAATTACAAATGGTCTAGAATATAAAAGAAACTAAAGAAAAAAAAATGCTAAGGAAAGTGGCCTAGCCCTCCCAGATCTCAAATTATGTTATAAAGCAGCCACCATCAAAAGCACTTGTTATTGGCTAAGAAACAGAGGGGTAAATCAATGGAATAGGTTAGGTACTCAAGTCACAGTAGTTGATGAGTATAGCAATCTACTGTTTGGTAACCCCATAAACCCCAGCTTTTCCAATAAGAACTCACTGTCTGATAAAAATTGCTGGGAAAAAATGTATAACAGTGTGATAGAAACTTAGCATAGATCAATGCTTAACACCGTATACAGAATAAAGTCCAAATGGTACATGATCTAGGTATAAAGACTGATAATATAAACAAATTAGGGGAGCAAGGAATAGTTTATTTGTCAGGTTTATGGAGAATGGAGAAATTTTTGACCAAACAAAAGATAGAAAGCATTATGAAGTGCAAAATGGATAATTTTGAGTATATTTAATTGAAAGGGTTTTGCACAAGCTCAATACAACCAAGATTAGGAGGGAAGTAGAAAACTGGGAAAGAATTTTCACAACTAGTGTCTATAATAAAGGCCTCATTTCAGAAATATATAGAGAACTGAATCAAATGTATAAGAGCACAAGTCATTCCCCAATTGATAAATGGTGAAAGGATATGAACAGGAAGTTTTCAGAGGAAGAAATTAAAACTATCTATAGTCATATGAAAAAAATATTCTAAATCACTATTGATTAGAGAGATGCAAATCAAAACAACTCTGAGGTACCACATCACACCTATCAGATTTGCTACCATGACAAAACAGGAAGATGATAAATGTTGGAGAAGACGTGGGAGAGTTGGAACACTGCTGGTGGAGCTGTGAACTGATTCAAGCATTCTAGAGAGCAATTTGAAAATATGGCCAAGGTGCTACAAAAATGTGCATACCCTTTGATCCAGTTTTATCACTTCTAGGACTCAATCTCGTAAAAATGGCTAAGGGTTTCACATGTACAAAAATATTTATAGAAGCTGTCTTTGTGGTGACTAAAAACTGGAAATCAAAGGGATGCCCATCAATTGTGGAATGACTGAAGAAGTTGTAGTACATAAATGTAATGGAATACTATTGTGCTAGAAAAAATGATGAACAGGAAGACTTCAGAGAAGTCTGGGAAGACTTATTTGAAATGATGCTGAGTGAAAGGAGTAGAATCAGGAGAACTTTGTACACAGCAACAACCATAGTGTGCGAGGAACTTTTCTGGTAGACTTAGTACTTCATTGTGATACAAGGATTTAAAAATTTCCCTATGGACTCTTGAAACACAATGCCTTCAACATCCAGAGAAAGAACTATGGAATTGGATCACAGAACAAACAGACTATTTTCTTTTGTATTATATTTTTTTTTTGTTTTGTTTTGTGGTTTCTCCCGTTCATTTTAATTCCCCTATGCAACATGATTAAGGTAAAAATGCATTTAGTTGGATTGTATATGTAGAATCTATATAAGATTGTATGCCTTTTCAAGGAGGCAA